>NW_027332288.1:0-15000 GCF_958299795.1 Porites lutea
TATTCTTCTTATCATTCCCTTTAAGACTTTGAAAGTCTATGGATTAGAGTGACTGACAATCTGTGACCAGGGAAGGTAACAATATGTTTACTTTATTTTCAGGTATTTGATTCCTTCACATTGCTTGGATTGCCCCAAAGTCGTAGAGCAATGTCCCGTACGTGGCTGCGGGCAGCATTGTAGGAAAGGGGAAATGTTGAAACACAAAAAAGAAAAAATGGAACGTCATATATCTTTAATGGAAAGTGAAAGAAGGGCAATTCTGTGGAAGTCGGAGAAGGTGGGTCAAAAAAATTTAAATCGATTAGTCATAGCCAGAAAAAACTCAGTTACTGTTGACTTAAGTTTCTTCGGTGAAAATTAGGCACCCAAGTTTCCGAATACGCCAGAAGTGTCTTAAATAGTTTTCTCTGTGCCTTGAAAGCCTGTTAGGTTAATTTTGAATTGCCCTAAAAACCAGTAATCTGTTTAGATGTCTCAGAGGAACTTTGGTCGTCACGAAAGTCTTAGTATAGGTGGCTTTTTCGTCTCATCCGAAAGTGTCAGCTACCATTATGGGTCCGGCGAAAGTTTGAGGACATGAAGTAGCCTTAATTTCAAATTTAGAAATTACAGGGGACATTTTGTCTTTATACCGAGATTTTTAGGAGACCTTTTTTATTAAACACAATATATTAGTAATAAAATGTGGATAACACAACCTCCGAAAATCGTAGTTAATCTGTTAGAGAACCGCCAAATATTTCACACGAATGTAATGGTTGTCTTGGAACAGTTATTTGACAGAAAAATGTCGCTGGGTGCCCCTGATATCTCAGCAGACAGAGGATAGAGGACAGAAAAATAATGATCGTTTTTCAAAACTGTTATTGCAGGGACGATTGGCCGTTCTTCCACATCGTTCACCATCAGAACAGTTCGTCCTAACGTGGACAGGACTGGGTGCAGGATCAGGCCCTTTAGCCTCACCAGTCTTTGTTAAACTTGAAAGGAGGTGGAGGTTATACTTCCAAAAAGGCTTAGTGCGCCTGAAATACATCCAGGGGTTGGAGGACATTGCTGTCGTCCCAAGGCAAGTATTTGTTGACGGCTGTAGCAATAATCGGCCATTGTACAGCTGTCCCTACGTTAAGTAAAAACCGTACCCTTAATAACAAAGATACTCATTGAGGAGAACCGAAATAGTTTATGCGAATTCAGTATTGTCTCCATAGGTAATAGGTTAAACAAGAGAACGAACACCGTATCGCAAATTGTATCATGCACTATAACCAAAAAAAGAAAGTTTGTTTTTCTTTCCCGAATGTATTCTCTTTCATCGCGTGACTTTTTCTTTTCCTCCTTTTCCAAGGAGAGCGGGACTTCAGTTAACAATGCCGTTGTCGACCTCGCAAAAAATTTTTCCTCCCTTAGATGGGGTTCCAGACTCAAAGTATTGACGATTGTTACTGGAATTAATAGATTGTCAATTAACCAAATTGTTATCTTTCGTTTTGACAGCTTTTTCGTGAAATCAAGTGACGAGAAAACCCAAGCATAGTGGACTTGGAGGGTCCTAAGTATGTACTTTTGAAAGAGGGGGAATACATAGAAGTAAGAATCAAGTCGGAAACTCCCCCTAACTCCATAACTGCGAAAATAGCAGTTGTAAATCCCACGTATTTATAAATCTAACCCCGGGTCTGTCATTATTTAGGAGCCGACCATGTGACGTTTTGAAGTGGGGGGTGGGGGGGGGGGGGTAATAATTTATGAAAAAATTTCCTGCATAATGATCTCGAGGAAATAAAATTCTTCCAAGGAAATACCAGGGAAAAAAATTTCCTTCACTGAAAACAGTAAAACATATGACGTGGCCGCGCTGAGGTATGGAATCTCTCTTCCAGTGTTGAAAAAGCGCGAACGAGTGAAATATTGTTTCAACTCAGGAAGAGAGATTTCGTATTAAAAATTTGTAGCAAAGACATAAAAAGAAGGGTCACCTTGGCAAAAAATTATGGATAGAAAATACTCAGAATGATTGTAGAAAATGATAGCATGGGCTGATTAAAGGTGCTCTTGTCTATATCATTGATTTAAATTGTATGCTCAAATTTGTAGTTAATTGCTGATATTATATGTTACTCACAGACAGTTGGAATACGTATTGATGAGTCTTAGATTAGATTTCTGTTGAAATTGAATTTATCGATGTGCCAACATTATTTTTATGTAGAAGATGAAAATTTGAATAAACGACAAATCAGTCAGGTACGAGTGTGGGAAGGGAAACATTTATTACCGTTTACGTGATTTTTTAAATACCGACGCTTTATAGTTACAGACAAAAATTACACTCAATAAAAAGGGCAAAGCCGTGCATGTAGCTTGGGCAACATCCTTCACCGATTATTGACAATTTTTTTACTGCTATTTGTTGTTTGTAGAAGTTTTGAAAATAAAGTCTCATAGATGAACTCAGATAAACGTATCATTAATGTTGTGGGTAGCATGGGAGGATTATAAACGACAAAATCATCATTATCTTGGGAGGTTCTCAAAAAAGTCAAGGAAGAAAAGGAAGACTCTTTCAAACGGAGCGAACAATCATCGTTGAAAAATGATCGCCAACAGCTCCCTGCTCTGCAAGTGGCATTTATCACTACAATCGCGAAAAACCCCAATATCGATGACTTTAATAGCGTAGAAAAGCGGTTTTAAAGATGGATACCGAAGGCATTTGTACATGGTATAACGAGTCTTACACAAGTCTTTAAAGAATACCCTAAGCGATTCACAAGCCTTTCTTACACAAACCGCCAGTAATGACTCTTATACAAGTCTTCGGTATAAATCTCCAATAAGCCTTCTGTAGCAAGCCTTGTGTAAAGACTTGTACAAAAGCCTTCTGTAAGCCTTCTTCGGCGTTTTGTTAGACTCTTACACAAGCCCTCTGTAAATAAGTATCTTACACACGCCTTCTGTAAGCCGTCTTCGCGTTCTGTAAGTATCTTACACAAGCCTTGTGTAAGCTTTCTTACGCGTTCGGTAAGTATCTTACACAAGCCTTGTGTAAGCTTTCTTACGCGTTCGGTAAGTATCTTACACACGCCTTGTGTAAGCCTTCTTCGCGTTCTGTAAGTATCTTACACAAGCCTTGTGTAAGCTTTCTTACGCGTTCGGTAAGTATCTTACACAAGCCTTGTGTAAGCTTTCTTACGCGTTCGGTAAGTATCTTACACAAGCCTTGTGTAAGCCTTCTTCGCGTTCTGTAAGTATCTTACACAAGCCTTGTGTAAGCCTTAATCGCGTTCTGTAAGTATCTTACACAAGCCTTGTGTAAGCCTTCTTCGCGTTCGGTAAGTATCTTACACAAGCCTTGTGTAAGCTTTCTTACGCGTTCGGTAAGTATCTTACACAAGCCTTGTGTAAGCTTTCTTACGCGTTCGGTAAGTATCTTACACACGCCTTGTGTAAGCCTTCTTCGCGTTCTGTAAGTATCTTACACAAGCCTTGTGTAAGCTTTCTTACGCGTTCGGTAAGTATCTTACACAAGCCTTGTGTAAGCTTTCTTACGCGTTCGGTAAGTATCTTACACAAGCCTTGTGTAAGCCTTCTTCGCGTTCTGTAAGTATCTTACACAAGCCTTGTGTAAGCCTTCTTCGCGTTCTGTAAGTATCTTACACAAGCCTTGTGTAAGCTTTCTTACGCGTTCGGTAAGTATCTTACACAAGCCTTGTGTAAGCTTTCTTACGCGTTCGGTAAGTATCTTACACAAGCCTTGTGTAAGCCTTCTTCGCGTTCTGTAAGTATCTTACACAAGCCTTGTGTAAGCCTTCTTCGCGTTCTGTAAGTATCTTACACAAGCCTTGTGTAAGCCTTCTTCGCGTTCTGTAATATCTTACACAAGCCTTGTGTAAGCCTTCTTCGCGTTCTGTAATATCTTACACAAGCCTTGTGTAAGCCTTCTTCGCGTTCTGTAAGTATCTTACACAAGCCTTGTGTAAGCCTTCTTCGCGTTCTGTAAGTATCTTACACTAGCCTTGTGTAAGCCTTCTTCGCGTTCTGTAAGTATCTTACACAAGCCTTGTGTACGCAACCTTACACAAGCCTTCTGTAAGGACTCTTACACAAGCCTTGTGTAAGCAACGTTACACAAGCCTTCTGTAAGGACTCTTACACAAGCCTTCTGTAAATCTTACACAAGCCTTCTGTAAGTATCTTACACAAGCCTTCTGTAATTATCTTACACAAGCCTTGTGTAAGCAACCTTACACAAGCCTTGTGTAAGGACTCTTACACAAGCCTTGTGTAAGGACTCTTACACAAGGCTTGTGTAAGGACTTTTATACAAGGCTATTTTAAGTGTTTTACACAAGCCTTGTGTAAGCACCTTTAAGTCTTCTGTAAGGACTCTTTATAAAAGCCTTGTGATAAATACTTACACAAGCCTTGTATAAAGAGTCCTTACAGAAGACTTGTGTAAGCCTTCTTACACAAGAGGTAAGTATCTTACAAAAGGCTTGTGTAAGCACTCTTAAGCGTTCTGTAAGTTAACTGTTACACGAAAAACTTTTTACATAATTGTTAAGTGTTAAAGAAAGGCGTTCGTAAGAAGGACTCTTAGAAATGAGCTATTTTAATTTAATTGCGTTATTTAGTGACACAGCAACTAAAATAGGGTAATTTTAGTGCAGTGGAATATATAAGGTCTGGTATATTATATTCTGTTACTGTTTTTATATAAGGTTCTGTGCCCAGCTGCTAAGATTGATCCCTAATCTTAACCCCGCTTAGCATATAGACTTCTTTATCGATCACCTCAGTATGAATTGAGGGATTTAGGTACACACGTACGCCATATGCAACATGAGGGTAGAGCAGGGAAATGGAAACGAGTAAAACTGTTTAAAAAAAATTGGCCAATGCTCCGCAAAAGAACATTCCTGAAAAACCACAAATCGAAAATGGACAATGGACACATTTGATGAGCGAAATACAAGTATTTAACATGTTTAAATTACTGAAAGTAGTATTGCTTTGCTCCTCTGCAGCAAGGACATCTTCTGGCGAGACCTCAACCTGCTGTTGACGAATTGTACGGATCCCTCGCCCCCCGAACAGAGGCCCTTAAAGGCTAGTCTACACAGTATGGGGTAGACCAGAATGTACGTACTGCTAGCTCCCGCCTGAAAAAAGGTGTAGTCACCTGGCTCTATCCGCCACCATCCCCCGGCAGGCTAGAAAATAAACCAATTCACTGACAAATTCTTTTTCATAACGTCAAAATCCGTCGCGAAAATGAAAAAACTGCTTTAAAGTGCCTCAGCCATTTTACTTACTATCTTTTAACCAAATACGTTGCGGAGAAAAGAGATAAAAAGCTGAAAACAGCCTTTCATTTCGATTTAAAATTTCAGATGGAGAATTCCCTTTTCCTAGGTCTGCACCTGCAGTGACTTGTGTGCTAAAACTCCTTCGTGGTGGTATCTCTCAGGCAAAAACGACAGCCTAGCGGCGAGGAGCGAGGAGAGAAGTCCGTGGCCATTTTCGAAAAGAAAAAGAAGTGTAAAGGCAGCACCTTCGTCGCTCAGAAATAATATATAATTTTCTTCAGGCCGCACAGAGTGATCAATTAATGTGCCTTTACGGACCCCTTTTAAATGAGCAGCCAGCATGGCCAGTAGGCTGTTCTGAAACGGTACAACGCGCTTTGTTCTCCGCCACCCGGAACCAAACATTTAGCGGTGGTGAGGAAAAACTTTTGATTTTATGCGCCAATTTTGTGGATCTAACAAAGTCTGTTAGCTCTAAATGTAGTGATAAAGACATGAATTTTTGTATGTGTAGGGTTGATCCTAAAGGAGAACCCAATGCCAACCAACCCACCCATCTCCTCCTCCTTTCCTAAAGTAGACTTTTCATGACGTTAGCATAATCACCTGAGACCTCTTGTAAAGTTCACTAAAATAATAGCAAGCACCTTCGTAGCCTGTACACAGACCCTCTACTTTTTCATTAGAGATCGTTGATCTATTTTCTCTTTGGAGATCATCGATTTTGCGTATGAAAATAAAAGCCGCGGAGGATTTATTGACCAGTAGAGCAAGGGGCTCTCTGGCGCGCGCTCGCTTCGCTCGCCTGCTCGTCTATTTTCGAAACGAAAGGGGAGTGTAAAAGCTGCACATTCGTCGCTCAGAAAACGTCTGCGTATATCATTTTCAGTTCAGGCCATACGCAGTCATCAATCAATGTGCCTTTATGGACCCCTCTATGAGGAGCCAGTAGATTGATCTAGAACGGTACCACGTGATTTGTTGCACCGCTACCCGGAACCAAACATTTAGAGGTGGTGAGGAAAAACTCTTATTTTCATGCGCCAATTTTGTGGATCAAACAAAGATCACCTAACGTAAATGCAGAAAACCTTACTTTTATCATTAGCATTGTAGGGTCGATATTTGGTTATTGCCCTACATATTCACGTGACTAACAAGTCAGGAGCATACCAAGTGACTCACGACATCTTTTCTATGATCGCAATACGTTCAGCATTACTGGGGCGACAGGCGCCACAAACCAAGTTTGAATATGTGTGAGATGCTATACGAACATACAACAAAGACTTGCACCGTAAAACACTTATACCAGGAATTTCTTTTTCGGCGCGTTACGCGTCACGCACTTCCAGAATGTCATCTTCCCTCGTGTTGACAGATTAAAAACATATACAAACTTAACTTCGATTCTGCCGTGATGCAGAATTAAGTTAGCGGTACTGTGACCCCGTCTAGCATTTAAATTCAGGTAAGTAAATAACTTTTCTGATATTAAGGTTTCAATACGATTAAAACTATAGCAAGCGAGTATTTCGACAATATTCCCCTCTACTTACTGTGATTTGAACTGCGTATTCGTCTCTTCATTATGGTTTATCGCAAAAATCAGTTGAAAGGAATCATGTTAAACCGAACAGAAACGCCGAAATATAATCTGAAACCGTTACAACTCTGACTAGGGTTTAAATGTCGAAGTAACTTAGGTTTGCGAAGGATTAATATGCCAAGCGTTGAAACTTGCTTGTTGCACGCGCTTTCCTGGTGTCAAAATACCCTTCAGGTTTTGGTCTCTCGACGGTGTGCATTTCGAATGCCGCCAGAAATATTTTAACACAAACAACAGCAAAGGATATGCTTCAATACAGTTCTTGTTTCATACTGAAATTCCATGTACCAACTGGGTTTTTACGATGGTGAAGTTAGGTCAAATTTGCCATTTTTGAAAAGGGCTGAAACCGTGATTCTTCTTGCGGCCGGTACAGTCACATTTAAACGGTTTATTGAAAGTTAACTGCTGAATTATAGAGTAAAAATGTGTGTCTGTTTTGTGCCTTGATTTCACTTAGAGATATTATTCCGTTTTTATGTACGAGCGCGAAGAAAATGCTCAATTTTCGCTAATTTCATACTCGAAAGAGCGCCGATTTAGAGTTTTTCAAACTTTGCCTGATTCCTGAAAAAATAAAAAGCTGTTACAAGTTTTAACGTGATTTTTGAAATTAGTGTACTATAGAGATTATTTGAGCAAAATATGAAGAAATTCAAAAATTCACGACTGTCAACCGATTCTCGAAAATTACAGACATTGGTTGAGGTCACACTAGAGACTTTATTATCACGGCAAAAAAAGTGGCATTTTCCCACTGAGAAGAAGCGCGGTGAATTAACGAAGAATGCGCAATTTACCCGCATTTTCTGAGATTCACCAAGCGGAAAATCCTTCGTTTTCCAAACGTTTTCACTCCGGTTAATTCGAGTATTCGTACCATTATCCATCAGTTTTCCGATCCAGTGAACGCCGGTGAACATGCGTTTGCTGACGTTCACCGATCGGTTAACACTCCGTGAACGTCTTGTATTCCGGCATTTACCCTGAGTTTTCAGACGGGAAAGCCTCGAGTTCACCGCAGTTAACGAGTGAAATCCTGCCTTTTGCGGACGTTTTCCGGCGTTTTCCGAAACGGTGAATACCGCTGAATCCAGGAAAATCGCATGTATTCCAGCGTTTACCGATCGCTTACCGTTAGGAAAACTGCGCGTTATTCCGACTTTTGCAAGCAGTTTTCTTGCGTTTTCTTTTATTTTCCGTGACAGTGAATTCAAGTAAATTCAAGAAAACTCGCGTTTTCCAGCATTCACTGATAAGTTCAGGCATGGAAAACAGATTGTATTCCAGCGTTAGCGGTCGTTTTCTACTAGTTTTCTGGCGTTCTCAAGTACAGAAAATTCGTGTGAAGGTAGGAAAACGCAAAATTTTCCCGCGTTTCCCGTTATATCTCCTTTGGAAATGGCGTTTGTTTTAACAATTTGCTTTTTCCTCCCGTGTTTTAAATGGTGTTGTAACGTTCAGTATTAATTTAATTCAGACAGGGAAAATATCTTGTATGTCATAGCTTTTCCGTAATTCCCACCCCGCAATTGAGGTCCTCTGGTTATTACTGTTTGTAAATGCGTGTAAAACTCAAGGTATAGTTATCGTATAGGGAGTAAAATGTTTCCTTCCCACTTATATATAAAGAGTGCACAGATGAAAAGAAGCAATATATGAACTGTAAATTCTGAACATTTATTTACATGGCATTGCATACATATCATACCCTTAGTGTTACAGTGCTCGCAGTCTAATTCTATAAATGAAATTTTCAGAAGATGTGGTCTTCAAAATTATAACCTAGCTTACACTAAAGAAAAACATTGCTAACATTCTACATTGAGAACTCTCAGGCTGAACTCTATGCGAAGTGCAAAAACAAAAAAAAAACACTCTAAAGTCAAACAAAATCTAGTTCTTGCATTAATACCTTATAATTAAGTGACAATAAAGTGTATTAAAGAACCTTTTAAAGCTATGTGTAACTGTAACTATACAGAAACAAGATGTTTGTGATTTGAACTCATGGTTCTGATGCACATCAATTTTGACATCAAACTGAATACTGGGTAACAAACATTAGGCGGTTAATTCCTAAGATGCAAAAAATTATTATTTACATTTAAAGAATAGAAGCTGTTCACAATTCATTTTTTGGAAACAAATCTACTCAAGGAAATCAAAGATTGCAGATTGAGTAATATAACAATAATTAAAAACCATATTTCTTTTTGAAAGAAATTATGCCTACATCAATAAGACTGAGCTGTTACATTTTACTCTTCAGTCTACTTTATATAGTTACTTCAACTTAACCTTTAAAGGCTGCACCAACTTTTTGAGAAACGCTCCCTATTTAGGGTGAAACATTCACTTCAGTGGCAAAGAGAAGTTGCTTAAACAATCTTCTGGTGTTTCTTTACAACACCTCAACTCTTGAAATGAATTAAGTATACCTTGTCAATTCAAAGGGCTTTAACAGTTAAAATAACTTATGGGGAATTGCACACAGCCCATTTCAAATGTTCTGGGACAGTGTCTGTCCCTCTTTCACTGGCAACACCTTGTCTTTGACTAACTGATTGTCTCCTTTGTTGGGAGGTCATTGCTGCCTTCGCTCTTCCATCAAAAAGTTTAAAAAAGTTGTTCACATTCTCTGTTCTCCAAGACAGAGGCCTGTTTCTCAAGGAATTATCTTCCGGGTCAGACTCATCTGAAGACACAAGGAGTACATGAAGGGCTGAAAACAGGTCACCATCCCTTTCCTCCTCAGTGATGGTTTTCAGTCTTTTATCAAGCTATGGTAAAAAGGGCTTTACTATGGTAAGTCTCGTAACGCCTTCTTTACCGTGGTAAACCTGACAGGTCCACTTAAAAAGGCATTTGAAACTTTCCAGGCGTTTTTTCTCGCGTAATCGGTAACGTGCATGGGCGGATCCAGGATTTTTTTTAGGAGGGGGTGCATTCGTCTCTTGCTCTACTTCAACACCAATAAACCACATAGTTTTTTTTTTGGCAGAATACCAGTTGTATTAGAAAACCGCAGGTCATCTCAGGGGGGGGGGGGTGCGCACCCCCTGCACCCTCCCCCTAGATCCGCCCCTGACGTGAGAGTGAAAAGTAAAACAAATGATTACATGCTATGAGAGCTGACTAAATTGAAATTACTGAACTGTAACTTCCTGAGCGTGACCCTCACAAGTGTACAAAGATGGTTCAATGTGAGAGAGTATTGTTTTCTGTTGTGAGCATTTTGCTTTTAATTCTGCTGCTCAGACGAGCAAGAAGAATGCGCTCCCTTATTACCTACCTTGGTTTCGAATACGAAGTTAGTGAAGATGCTTTAGTGACAGGTTCATTGATTACCCATCGAAGACGTACTCTTAGAGAAAGAGCGGCATTGCGAAGGCAAGCGTGGGTTTACCCTCGACCCCAAGAATGGTTTGAAGAAATGTACAGAAACAGAAACCTTGAAGCACTGTGGAAAAAGCAATCACCGATGTTCTAAAGCTATTCTGTTATGTGACCCTTTTTGAAACTACTTTCCTCAAAAATCATGACAAACTGTCAACAAAACAAACAAAGTTTAGGTAGACTAGAGATATACCCACCTATTTTTTTTGGTAACCAGATGGTTATCGGTGATGGGTCATCTTTGTTCTTTCCGCGGTAGTCATGGAAATTAACCAGGGTAGAGTTTACCATAGTAAACTGAAAAATGCCGGTCACACTTACGGCGCCGTTTACTATGGTAAACTTTCTCTAGTGTGACCTCAACCATTGGCTCTTAATTACTTACTTAGCTATTTCTTATCTTATCCAATAATCCTCACTGTTGGGTTTGCAGCCAACTATAATAAGGCTTTCCTCTAGGCTATCAATGATTCGCCTCCTGCACCCCTCCCTCTCCAATTTCCCATCCCTTCTCCCCTTCTTCCTTTTTTTGGCGTGGTAAATTTATTAGTCACACAAAAGTGCAAACTGTAAGATTTCTAAGGCGAGGTAAATAATGTCAATTTACTTGTGAGTAACCATGCTGAGTTGGCTAAAACAGATGCAGTTGTAACAAGCTCAATGTCCTAAATTATTTCCAAAACTTCGACAGTAGAACATGAAAATATAAGGCAGTAGACCAATTTCGAGATATTTAAATTCACACTTAGCTACGAGGCCTGTGAGAATAAAGCAAAAGAAATGTATTATTCATTGCTTAGCCTCATTGTGATTTCTTTTGTTTTATTTCCCTAAGCCTTGGAGCCAAGTATGAATTTTAATATACAGAAATTGGTCTATTTTTCAAGTTTATCCATTTACGAGGGCAGTCTGGTTAAGAGCTTTGTTTTTCTTTGATTTTCGCCCTTTTTCTTAAATATCTAGCTAGAATTTCATTCAATCAAAAAATGACACCATTAAATTCGAGTCCTTGGTTCAATAATTTTTTGAGGATTTTTGAGGCGGGGAGTTTAAAATTTTGGAAAAATTGAAAAAAATTGGATTTGGGGGTTGTTAATTAATTTGACGATTATTTCGGATGGAGATTGCTAATAATTCGAGGACTATAATAAAGAGGGATGGTGAGAGTGGGTCGCCCTGACGAACTCCTCATTTAACGTTAAAAGATGGAGTAAAATAGCCACTGTAAGCTACGCTGTTCGTTATATTCTTATAAAACGTCTTGATCCATGATATAAAGGAGACCCCAAAACCATACAGATCAAGAGATGTTAAAGGAAAGTCCAATTTCAGGGAGTCACAAGCCTTCTTAATGTCTATGGCAGACCTTATACCTTCACATCCCTCCATTTCCGCTTATTGTTCTAACTGCATCGAAGATCGTTCTTTCTTTCACGAATACATTTTGGTCATGAAGGATTACATATGCAGGACCTTTTCCAATCTCTTTGCGATAGGTTTTGAGCCTATTTTAACGTCTGCGTTTACGAGAGATATGGTCCTTGTCCTTCTTCTCTGTGAGGCTTATTAGAGCTTCTTTCTGCGAGGTAGATAACTCCCCATGAATGTAAGAGTAATTTAACGATTCGACCAGCAAGTTACCTATTTCAGGCCTTACAAATTTGTAAAATTTTGCTGAGAGTCCGTCGTTCCCTGGGGCTTTGTTGTTTTGGAAAGTCCGTCGCGAGAACATGAAAACATTCAGAAACTGTAAATAGACCTTCGCATGCACATCTCTCTCATGGAATCATTTAGTTAAGAAACTGTTGAGGAGCTCACTTCAAAGGGACAGCCTGTGCAGTCAGTTTGAATCTCTGGTTTTCTGTCATAAAGATCTGAATAAAAAATATAGATTTCCTTTAATATGACATTGGCATCTGTGGTCTCTTCTCCATCTGATTTAAGTAATTTCCTTACGCAACTTTTCTTTTTATTGCTATTTTCCAAGTTGAAAAAAATATTTTTTATTCCTTCCACCTTGTTCATACCATGTAGCAAGGAACGGGATTATTGAACCTCTTACAATATAATCATATTTCTTTTCGTACTCCATTCTACAAATTTTGCAAATTTTCTAGGTTCTAAGCATTTAGTGTTTCTGAGACTTTTTCTTCGCATTTCTTGGTGTAGGCACTCATACAATGGTCCGATAGGTTATGAAACAAGAGCGAGGGAACGGGTTATCAGAATTTTGATCTCTTCTTTCAACATTAAGAGCTGTATTCCGACTTCCCTAGATTAATTGTTCTTTCAACATTTTCCCGTTGTCTAATGTTTTTTTCTCATTCTTTTGAGACCCAACAGACGCGCGCGTTTTAATTTTAGTGCAGCGGGGTGTTTTTTAGTAGGAGAATTGGTCAAAGATGCGAACAGCGGCGAATCGAAAGTAAACGTAGCAGCGGAAAACGAGCATGACTGCGACTAAATGCCAAGAGGTTGAGGAATAAATCTTTGAAAGAAATATCGGCGACATGTTTAGCAACTGTTAGATAAGGCTTAGTATGATCTGATGAATTATGCAGATAGAGGAGGGTGTGGTCAAGGAGGAGAACACTCTACTAGCTTATTTATTATTCGCTTAAAATGTCTTTAAAAAATAGTGTAAAAGATGCTTACTTGCTAAGGGACTGCGCTGACTTGGACACTACTTTTGCCAGTTTGAAAAGCGTTTACCTCAACCCGAAATAAAATCTACGCGTCGGATACGTCTAGAAATCCGCTTTAATCCTGCCTAGAGTTTCATTCATTCGATCCTTGATCTTTTACTGAAAACCTCAGTTTGAGCAAACTTTTACTCATCCTATTACATTATTCATCATGTTTGGTTAAAAACAGTGCTCACAGGAACATAAACAAAAGAGGTGAGAAACGCGTAGGCGCCGGGCGGGAGAAATCTCCTTCGTCTACCAAAGTTAAAACAAGAGAAATGAGTTAGTAACTTTGGCGAGCAAATAATCGTTATATATTTTTGGAAAAGGTTACACATATTTGGAAAATCAAGCTTTCTCGACCTTGAACCTTCGACAATGATTCAGACTTCGTGCAATTTCTCACCTCTACTGATGTTTGAATTCAGAAGTATTCGCCGATGTTTGGCTTTCACTGGAAACGTCCATCGGTGTTTTCTCAATGGTATATAAAAATGAGTGATCTGATATGGCTTGATTTGGCTTGTCACTATTTCAACTCCACAAGGTTTGTTTGGAGTATTCCGGATGCGCTTCTCACTTTCTGTTTTTACGCGCGTCTTGTGACATTCAAATCATATAAGAAATGGTATCTAATGCTCATGTCCATCAGCTGACTGTGTCCCTTTAAGCAATTGCTTTTATTATTGATGTCATTTTACTGGATATTCGCAAACGTCTTCAAAATTTGGTCAACGCTAGATGGTTATGAAAAACTAGCAGGGGAATTTGAGGCAATCAGTAACGAACTCAAACACGAAAATGCTTAGTTACTTCTAGTCACTATTACCAGCAACCTTTAATGGAATGTGCACGTGTCTGAGATGGTAAAGAAAGCATCTAAACGCCTGGGTTTTCTTGGGGCAATTAAAGCGTGCTTATGTCCAGAAGGCCGATCTGCTTAGGTTTTTCACCAGCTGTATACACTTGATTGAAAAAACGTTGTCGCTTGAAAAGTATAAACCACGAACGATGGGACCTAATGGATTTATGGGTACAACTTTATTAGCATTGCAAATTTAAAGTTCTTCTCAAAAATGTTTACATTTACGAAGCTCTTCGCGACGATGCATTCCAAAAAACGTAAAACGGTTTCCAGTATTTACGGCACACAACTTCACCAGTGCTGGACACATAGGAGATTTCTACAGTTAAAGAGCGTAGCCATATCGCTAACGCCAACTTGAAAATCATAACATAGGACCTAAAAGCGTTCTTGGAAGGCAAAAAAAGACAACAGCATGCCTTAAACAAAGTACTCTAGGGATTTGCATCCGCACGAGCATTTCGTGACAATGTAAGCTTTTGTCGAAAGAACTTTGAATTTGCTTTGCTAATGAACGTATACCCATAAATCCTTGAAACCTCATCGTTCATGGTTTATACTTTTTAGTGACAACGTTTTTTCAATCAGGTATATAAGGTCTGTTTGCAATTACGCGATTCGTGTGTTTCACTCCTAGTTACCTCAGTACCTAATCGACGATTTGGAGCGTGTTTAAAAGAGGGCTCTCTCCATCATATGCCTCACCTTATCCTACAACAGCGCTCTGGCTTTTTTAGACTTAGAATTATTACTAGTGGTTGACAATCAGCGCCTATGTTAGTCTCTTTTCGATAATATCTTAGAGGACAGGGATCATCGTCTCCATCACTCACTGCCTGACTCGCGTAGTTACACCCTCAGGCATGCCAGGACTTTGATGTCAAGTTTCAAACTTGCAGGCCCAGGAATTGTCTTATTCATTCTCAATGCCTTCGGGTAAACTCATTAGAATAGCCATCAGCTCCTTTAAATAAAATTTTGTTCGTAGTTATTATATCAGTTTATGTATATGCTTAGAGTTATAACTTCTGTATAATCGATTGTAATTTATGCGTTTTCTATAATTTAGTAGTGTTTATCTTTCATATGTTTATACGTAATTTAACCTCTGGCTGCGATGACTGT
>NW_027332288.1:22500-62500 GCF_958299795.1 Porites lutea
ACGTATTTTTATGGAAGGGCATCCGGAAAAATATTTTTTACTATTCCTCCGCATTCTCAACTAATCCACAACCACGACGCCGAAGTGTACGCTCCCATAAAAGCTCCATGTTTCATCACTGCATGTTTTATTAATCCATGTTTTATCCCTCCATTTTTTATTAATCCATGTTTTATCAATCCAGTCCATGTTTAACCAATCCAGTCCAGTCCATATTTTATCACATGCCACATAATCGACGCGCAAGGCAGATGTAGGGCGTTTTGTCAACAACAAGAGACCACCGATTGTAAACAATCTCTTCATGACGGCGCTTCAGGACTCGAAACAAATTCTGCAAATATAAAGTTACCAAAAATTCCCCTACCAAAATTTACTTGTCAATCGCCGATTGAGTGGGTCAGGTTTTGGGACCAATTTACAGCAGCAATAGATGAAAATCAATCGCTTCATGATGTGCAGAAGCTCGCGTTTTTATAATCGTCTCTTTTGGGTCCAGCTGCCGACTCAATACAAGGATATAAGTTAACTGAAGATTACTACTCGTTGGCTGTGTAATTTCTAAAGAAAAGATTCGGCAAGAAGCGTCTTATAATTCAAGCCCATATGGACGCGATAATCGATCTGTCGAAATTTGACACTATGGAAAATAACGAAGTGCGGAGTTTCCTAGACACCTTGAAGTCCAATTTGCGATGAGTAGTCCCTCTCGGAGCTCAAACTGAACTTCTCGCATTTCTTCTAATTCCATTTCCTATGAGGAAAATGCCGAAAAAGTTAATTGAAAAATTCAAGTTCAAGATCAAAGACGTCGAGGAATTTTCTCTTAAAACGTATCTGGAGTTATAATAATAATGATAAAATTTTAATAGTAACATCCTCAACGGGCTTTTCAGAAACTATTTACAAATGAATGTGAATAAACTTAATAAAAGAGTAAAAGGGTAAAACATCCTCCAAGTGTTAAAGAAATAACCTATACTACTCAATATGTTATGATAAAATTTCACACATGTCCAATATACGCAAACAGATACGATTCGTCAAACCGATGGTCCATTGGTACCAATGCTACGATTGGTACCAATAGAAAAGGATGCCATTCAGAATGGTTCTATTGGTGAACAAAAGCAGGTCGAAATACAAACATGTCATGAGAATTCTTCATTCTGTCAGCCATCTATACAAAACAAGTTCACTTTTTCTCCAAGTAGAAACGCGCTAATAGTTGTTATGAATATTCCTCGTTCTATAAGCGAACCACACAAAACAATTTCGCTCTCAAACAAAGTAGAACCGCGCTAATAGCTATTATGAATATTCCTCGTTCTATAAGCCAACCACGCAAAACAATTTCTCCCTCACACAAAGTAGAAACGCGCTAATAGTTACAAAGCGAGGTCGAACTAGCGCTAATAGTAATTGCCAAAAGTTATAATATAGCGAGGTCAAAATACAAGCATGCCATGTGTATTCGTTCTATAAGCCATCTATGCAAAACAAGTTCGCTTTTACACCAAGTAAAAACGCGCTATACACAAACAGATACGATTCGTCAAACCGATGGTCCATTGGTACCAATGGTAGGATTGCTACCAATAGAAAATGATTTTGCATAGATGGTTTATAGAACAAAGAATACACATGGCATGTTTGTATTTCGACCTCGCTATATTACTAGTTATAGCTATCGCTAAGTGCCAACGAACAAAGATTTTACCTATAAGCGCGCACTGTTGAATGTGTGTAGAAATGTCATGAAATACAGTAATTAATGAAAAATAGATTGAACTTAATTCGATTGCATTGAAAATAGTGCAAACTTAAAGCAAGGGACACACATACACCAACCCACGGCATGCGCACAGCCATATCACGCGGCCAGTGGCAGCGTGGCAAAGCCGTTGCTGTTGGAGCCCGAACGGGGAAAACTCGTGTCCCAAAAACCCCTTACTGCCTAGGTGAGTGCAACCCACGGCCTGGCCATTACCTTACGCATGCGCATGGCCATATCACGCGGGCAGTGGAAGCCATGGACAGCTGTTTCGCCCTTACTTGGACTCATCAGCATAACAAAGCCGTCGGTCAGTGACCGGGGAAAACCCGTGTGTTTTTTTTTCGTATTTTGGCGGTCCAAGGGGCGCGGTGCGATACCCCAAAGCCATGAAAACAAAGGGAACAAAATGATCAGACAAAAAAAAAACTAGGGTAATCTACAGGGTAAAAAGACCGCCAAAATGGAAGGGGGCACCTCCATACGGAGCCAGCCCGCCAACGTCGCCAGGGAATCGAACCTCGCCTCCCGACTAGTTAAAATACTACTTAAAGACTATATACAGTATAAAAGGGCTATATACAAAAGACAAAAAGGAAAGAACACACTCACTCAAACCTATCTGAAGAAACGAAACCATAGTGAAACCAACACAGGCGGCCGAGGGGAGAAGCGAGAAGGGAGACACGCACACTCAAGCAAAGCCAAGTCAGAGCCCAAGAAAACCGTAGTAAAACCAACGAAGGCGACCGAGGGGGAGCAAAGAGAGGGAAGACACACACACTCAAGCAAAAAAAAAAAAGCCAAGAACACCACAGTACAGCCAACAAAGGCGACCGAGGGAGACACACTCGAATCACATTATGAAGGACAGAAATGAAAAGAGTCACCAACGACCTCACTGATACGGCACGGGAAGGCTTGAAAAGGCAAGAGGTGTAACCATTGACAAGGACGGAGCTGCGAACGTCAGTGTAACGAAGCCTGACCCACCGGATAAAGCTGTCACTAAAGCCCATGTTAGCTAGGGTGGCGAAAACAAAAGGCCAGGCATCATCAACAGAAAAAGAGAAACTGAGACAGTCAAGAAGATCTGACTGAACCCCAAGATCGACAGGGCAGGCCGTAAAAAGGTCTTGATAAAAAGATGCTCAGGACTCGCAAATACCCTCAACATCCGTTAAAACCACCCCATTGGAAACACGCATTGCGAAAACCCAACTTTCAGTTCCGCGCTTCTTTTCTAGCCTTAAGAAGAAACGAGAGAGGTTTCACACTCTTCAGCCCACTTGACACGGGAGCGAACCCGCGCTCCCTCAGATACAACCCTATCATCAATTCTGCCCTTCAGGTGTCAAGCAAGGGCAGAAAGGACAGAGCGCGACAGAGAACGTTCATTATGAGCACCACTACAATGGCGGACCGTAAGACTTTTCAGATGTTCCTTGCCTCGGTCCCACCAATCCTGAAGAGATAAAAAAGACGGCTTACGCGACCTCCATCTAGGTCAGAAGTCGCTAACAGTTTGTAGAAAGATAGGATCCCTGAGGATGGAAACATTCAGTTTCCATCTGCCAGGGCCACGAGGAAAAGATTCAGCGATAGAGAAGCCGAGAAAAACGGCATCCTGATCAGAGAAAGGACATGGAACAATAGAACAGGAAGACACAAGATGAAGCCTGGTAGACGGGAAGCCAATAAGGTCGATGTGGGAGGACAAGGAACCATCGGGTTTCAGCCAGGTATAAGCGCGAAGATCGGGATGGAGATGGCGCCAAACATCCAATACACAGAACTCCCGGAAATGTAGCTTTAGTGAGACAAAGCTATCACGGACGGTGACAGCAGGGTCAGAGCCCCGACGATCTCTGGCTCTGTCAAAAATAGCATTAAAGTCACCACCTAGTATCGAGGGAACAGATGGATCAGTAAATTCCAAACATGAGGTAAAGAATTCGTCGCGCTCAGGGTTCCGGTTAGGCGCATAGACAGATGCAATCCTGAAGACGTAATACCTGCTGCTGAATTCGGCCATCAGAAAACGTCCCTCAAGTTCAATCCAGGAGTTGACAAAAGAAACGCTGGGGCGGTACAGAAGTGCCTGGCCACGAGAGTGAGCTTTACCAGAGACCGTAACAGTGAGAAAATCAGAAGAGGAGAACCATGAAGCGGCCTCAGCAGTATCAGTAACATGAGTCTCTTGGACACACACGAAATCACATGACAAGTGGCTCAGCCACTGCAATAAACAAGTACGCTTAATGGGATCACGGATCCCATTATCATTGAGTGTTAAAAAATTGAATGCAACTGTTGAGGGGGGGGGGGGGGGAGAACTACAGATCAAGCTCCGCAAGGGAAGCACTACGGCGAAGACCAGACCCTTTTGGTTTGCTAGCAACAACTTGCGGCAAAACGTGTTTGCCTGACAGAGGCTTGAGAAGCGGGAACAGACGAACACTAGCAGTCCCACGCGAACCTTTAGCTTTAGCGCAAAGGCTACGCCCCTCATAGCGAGACCCAACTTGACCAGAAGGAGGGGGAGGAGGAGGAGGAGAGGACGTATCCTGAGGGGGGTGGGGACTGTCGCTCTCATCCATAGCATCAGTAAAGTCGGGGGGAGGATCGGAGAAGATAGGGGGAGTGACGAAGAGGAAGAAGAGTCCTCAAAAGACTCTATTCCATCAGAACTGAGGTCTACCTGACTCTCATCGATGACCTCAATTAAAGCCCGTCCACTAATGGCCGCATCAGCACCAACCATTATTACATCAACATACTCCATCTCAACAACATTTTCAACAACCGCAATACTAGGGTTGATAGCATTAACCTCATTCAAGCCTCCACTACTTTCATTTCTTTCATTTGATCTTTCAGTACTATTATTTATTACTTCATTTACTCTTTCAGCACTATTTGCACTACTGTTATTAATAACTTCATTTGATGTTTCAGTACTATTTGCACTAGTATTATCATTAATAACGTTTAATTTCTCATTCCTAATATTACGTACTGCAGTACTTTCATTATTTCCCTTACTAGTAATTCCATCTAATTCAGCAGAATTGGCAACAAGACAGTTAAACCTTTAGCTATTGGTAAAACAAATATTGAAAGTAGGGCTTGGAGCAGAATTACTCCTTTTGGCAGATGAGCCCTTGTCTTCTCCGACTCTTTTAGAGGACTTTTGGATGGACTCTGCATCAGAAGAATCGCCGCTGACAGGGACTAAGTCCTGCAGAATCGACTGACTCTGCAGTAGATCGACCTCGTTATCCTTAAGAAACTGAGAGTCAGAAGAATCACGATAGACACTGGCATCCGCACACTGCGAAGATGAGGCCAGGGGCGGAAAATCCGCAGAGTCTCCCGCTGGCCCGTGAAAGGTACAATTCCGAGCAAAGTGTCCGGTTTTAACTCCCACACTTTCTGCACTTGTCCTTGTTGGGGCAGTTTGCCGACCTGTGGCCCTGTACCCCAGATAAGGCAACATCGACAAGCCTGGTACCATCAAAGATGATTTGATTGGAAAGAAAAGTCTGCTTTTTGATAGACTTGACTGCACCACAGGCCTCGAAAGCAACCTCCAAGGATCGTGTTGTCCTCCTCGAAAGGAAAATCGAAAACGTGCACGCGCGTAATAGGGGGGCCGCCCCCCAGGATAGAGCACCATAAAACGAAAAGATGCCGTTTCCCGAAAACGTTTTGGCCGCCCGAAAGTGCTCCGGAGAGGCGAAGGCGACACGATTGACCTCGTACGCAACCTGGACAGCGTTGACGTCAAGGCCGGCGAAAACCCGAAGAACTTCGGTCATCATCTGGTCTTTGGTTTTGTCAGCCAGCTTGCGGCTGACCTGCAAACTAATAGTTCTTGGTAGGCGCATAATAACAAAAGCGAAGAAGCAAAAAGGCAAAAAGCAAAAAGCGAAAAGCGAAAAAGTAAAAAACAGCAAAGCGCAAAAAGCAGATTGGAGTCGAAAGACGTTAATCGACACAACAAAAGGAAAATATAACAACTGGTGACGAAGAGACACCAATTGTAAGAAGGAGGACAATTAGTGTCGGAAACACTAATTGAAAAAGGAAAGGAACAATTAGTGGTAGTAAGACCCTAATTATAAGAAAAAGAGGCAATTAGCGTAAAAACGCTAATTGCAGGAAAACCAAGTAATTAGTATCCAGAAGACGACAAATACTTACCAAAAAAAGCAAAAATTATTACAATAAACTAGAAAAGTAATTAAAAGAGACAAGATAAAGTTAAGCCCCGATGAAGGTATAGTCGCAACCTTTACGCGCTATAGTTTTTAACACACAAACTTTATTCTAGAACTTCTACAACTGGTGCAGGGAAACAAGTGAACCGATGTGAAGTATAACAAAGTATAGCGAAGTACAGCGGTACTGAAAAATAACAATGAAACAAATACAAAGTCAAGATAAAACAACCTACAAACTGAACGAAAGCAGTAAGGCAATCTAGAAATGCGAACGAAACAAACGAGATACTTACAAGACGATAGCGAGATAAGGACGAAAAACTAGGACGAGCAAAAACCCAAACATTAAACTGTAAACTGGACCAAGCGCAGCTAAACGAAGAACTGACGCGAAAAATTACAATAAAAGCTAAATATACGATATGCAGAAAAATCCTAACACGAAGGACAAAGCTACGCGGACAATGAAAAACTAATGAACCAATTAACAGGACAAAAGGCGCGAACACGAAAATAACTAAGAACGCGGCGAACATAAAAATACTATAAAGATAGCAGAAAACATTCCTGGCGCTTACATTCCGGCCCCTAAATACAAATCGCTTGTATTTACCTAATATCATAGAAGAAAAGGAGGCAGGAACTAGCACAAAAAATTATCTATGGAAAACAATAATCTTCTTTAACGCCAAACTCCTTAAGCGAGAAATAGTGTCACGAAGGCCTAAGTGCCCCAACAGGCTTCATTGTTCAAACTTGATAGAACATCTCGTAAGCTCAGTGAAAGTCACGCAAAGTCTCTTGAACAAATCCGGGAAAACAAGACACTTTCAATGTTCAATTGATTCCAGCAAACATAACTTCGTAATGGGTCGCTCCAAAGTAGAGGTCTTGGTTTTGACTCTTACGCGCTGCACGAAACCATCTCTATCTGGGAACACTTCTGTGATTCGACCAATCGGCCACACGTTCCTGGGCGTCGATTCATCAACGATAACTTTGTCTCCAACAGTGAAGTTTCTTCTCGGTCGAAACCATTTCGGGCGCTCCTGCAACGAAGAAAGGTATTCTCGTTTCCAGCGACCCCAAAACACATTTGCCAAATACTGCACTTGACGCCATCTTCTCCTGAAATAAGTGTCGTTCTTTTCAAACAGCCCTGGTGGTAGAGACTCGTTTTGGCGAAGTAGTAGGAGGTGATTTGGCGTAAGAGGCTCCAAATCGTTAGGATCGTCGGAGACCTTGGTCAGCGACCTTCCATTAATGATACTCTCAGCTTCACACAACAAGGTTTGAAGACACTCGTCGTCAAGGACTTGCTCCTTGGTCAAAGCTCCAAGAATCTTGCGAGTGGATCTGATAAGTCTTTCCCAGACTCCACCGTAGTGGGAAGCCGCTGGAGGATTGAAGGCCCATTTAATACCTTTCTGTAGAAGGGTGTCGTGAATCTTGGCCTGATTCCAACCTTGAGATCATAACGCGAAGTTCCTTTTCAGCTCCCGTGAAATTCGTACCATTGCCTCCTTTTTTGATGGTTTCAATTTCCTCAGGAAATGCATTCCTCTAGTCAAACATAATTAGTTCTCTTTCTGCGAAGTCTAAGTCTTGACAAGACATTGGCTCCAGGCTGAGGGGACCAACATTTCCGTGATTATTCGGGCCAGGGATTAATCGAAATCTTCTCTGGCAGCGAAGACACTGCAATAAATTTCAATAACTTCATCCAGGAGCTAAAACGTTTCACGATACGGATAACGCTTGCATAAACTTCGCTGACGGATACAGCGAATGATTTTGGCTCTTTCTTGATTTCCGGATCATTCTCGGCCAGCTCTGCGCTTTCTTGGACATGGTCCGCCCACCCAGACTCAGTTGTTAAAAGAAAAACCGGCCCCTTTAACCAACGGCCATTACGAACAAACACGTCTGCCGTAACGCCCCGCGAGGCTTCATCAGCGGGATTGGATTTGCTGTCGATGTATCTCCATTGGGACGGGCTGGATTCCTCTCTGATGAAGGCAACGCGGCTTGCAACGTAGGTATGGAAACGCTTCGACTCATTCGCGATGTATCGTATGACGGTCATGCTATCTGTCCAAAAGGTCACTTTATCGATGGGTATCTGCAACTCCTTCGTCAAAACCTTGTTCAGCTGAACTGATAAGGTAGCAGCCGTCAATTCCAATCTGGGGATGGTAGTTACCTTCAAGGGAGCCAGGCGGGACTTGCCAATGAGGAATGAACGGAATATCCGACCTTGCATGTCAACTAAGCGAAGATACGATACGGCGCCATAGGCCACCTGAGAGGCGTCGCAGAAATGATGGATCTGACATGAAGGGATATCCGAGGACTTGACAGGTTTGACGCACCTTTCAATGGCAATTCGGGAAATCTTCGGTAGGTCGTCTACCCACGCGCGCCAGCGGGTCAAGTGAAGATCTGGGACCTCGTCGTCCCACCCTAAACCCCGTCTGCACAAATCCTGTAAGAGAAGCTTTGCAGGAAGAATGAAAGGAACTGCCATACCCAGAGGATCATCTAACGAACTGACCGCTGAAAGTATGCCACGCCTAGTAAACGGCCTATCTTTAATGAACACCTTAAAGCCAAACTGGTCAGCCTCCACGAACCATGACTCACCCAAGGCCCTCTCTACTGGGAGCACATCACAGGTTAGGTCAAGCTCTTTAGTTCCTTTCGCTCTATCTTCGACAGATATGGCCTATAATACCAGGCGATCATTGCTGACCCATTTCGTGAAGTTAAAACCTCCTTTATTCATCAGGTTGCGCAGATCACAAAAGTGCTTAATTGCTTCATGACTGGAAAGTAGAGATTTCAAGCAGTCGTCGACGTAGAAGTTCTTCAGAACAGTAGAAACGACTTCAGGCGAAAACTCGTGCTGGTGATCTTCAGCATTTCGACGCATGGCAAAATTAACACAACTAGGCGACGAAACTGTACCGAAAAGATGCACGGTCATTCGGTACTCTTCCAAACCGTTAGCGAGATTACCAACGGGCCACCAGAGAAACCGCAGAAAGTCACGATCCTCCACAGGAACACGCACTTGGTGAAACATAGATTGTACGTCTCCCATTAAAGCCACTGGGTCTTGTCGGAAACGAAGCAGTATTCCAACCAGGTTGTTGGTCAAATCAGGACCCTGCAACAATTCGCTATTCAAAGACATCCCTTGGAACTGAGCGAAACAATCAAAGACGACCCTTATCTTCTCAGGTTTCTTGCTGTGGTACACCCCATGGTGTGGAATATACCAGACCTTTCCGTCAGCTCTGCACAGATCTTCAGAGGGGACCTTTTCAGCGAAACCTTCTTGGATTACGCTTTCAAGAGATGCAACGTAGTCTTCCTGAAATCTGGCATCCTTAAGGAATTTACGTTTCAGGGAGAGGGCTCTGCGCTCGGCTTGACATCTATTAGCAGGCAACGTCAAACTTGGATTGCGAAAGGGCAAACGAACTTGGTAATGGCCATCCTCACACTGCATAACAGAGTCTTCCACAATGTTCATGAACTTCAGATCTTCACGAGACATTCCTGTGCCGTCATTTAAACACGCATCCGCAAAGTCAGCACACGCCACGCACATAGAATGGACCTCAATAGACTTGGTGAGGTAACAAGCAGAAGGGACATATCTTGGCTTTCTTCCTGTTGGGCCATTTACTACCCAACCGAACTCCACTTTACTAGCGTAGGGGCGTCCTCCGACAGCTGGGATAACTTCTTTCGGTTGTAAAGCTTCTGGAACATCTGACCCAATTAATAGATCAACTTGAGAGTTCAGCTCAGTTAGGTAGACGAAGCCTCTAAGGTGTGGCCATCTATCTACATCTTACTGTTTGGGGACTTCATCCTTAGACACAGGCGTAGTAGGTCTGGAATAAACCTCCCTTAATGGGACAACAACATTTTCATCCAAGTCCGACACCACCAAATCGCTGGCCACGACGCTATCAACCTCCTCTGCCGTACCCATCGTAGTTAACTTCAACTTCAAATGCTTGCCTTTAACGCCAAGACGATCCAAAAGCATGTTAGAGCAGAAAGTGGAATTAGAACCCGTATCCAGGAGGGCGTAAGTCTCGATGCAAAAAGGACTTCCTTGTGCTCTGACCTTTACTGGTACGATTGGCAAAGCAGTCGCAGGACCCACTGTGGTCGTCAAATTGCAGACTCGCTCTACGCCTTTTGACTGGTCACTTAATAAACTCTTCTGGTTAGCACCTTGCAGGAATCTGTTCTGATCTTCCTTCTCTCTTGCTCTAGCAGGTTGTTGACTCGCATTCTCAGGTGTCGGCTGCTCGTGTTTATCTTCTGAAGAATCAGAGTGCATAGGCGAAGCATGTCTTCCGTTACAGTGTGAACACGGCTTCTTCTTGTAGCATCCCCTTGATTGATGACCCCCTCTCAAACACGAGAAACAGAGTCTTTGCTTCATTACAAAGTCGTGACGCTCACGGACGGGAATTTTAGCAAACGCAGGACAGTCTAGGAGATTATGGATCTGACGGCAAAACAAACAATTCCTTTTCGAGAGATCTTCAGACTTCTTCTCCTGAGACTTGTTTTGATCCATGGGACTCTTCTGAGATGAAGTGGAGAAGTTACTAAGCTCTCTAGGACCAGGCCCAGAACCCTCAGGTTTTGATTTCGTCCCTCGCGTCTGGCTCTTGTTCTTATCCTTAGCCAAGAAAGGAAGTTTTCCGAAGATTTGATTACTTAGGGCACGTGACTTCTCTTCAACAAATGACGCAATGTCTTCGATACAAACTTCTCTCTTGTCCGCATTGAGGATACGATCAGCATTGTCCCGCCAGCTACTCTGCAGTTTATGTGGCAGTCTTTAGATAATCTTTCTCATGTTGTCTGGACCTTCAATCTTGTTTAAGTATCCGATAGCCTTCAGTGTATTTGTGCAACTTGACAGAAGAATTGAGAAACCCTCCAGTGACTCGGCGTCCTCAGCTTTGATGTAGGGACCATTAGTTAGCTGGTCGACATAAGCCATGGCGATATTGTGATTTTGGCCAAATCTAGCCTCCAACAGCTTCTTCGCCTTAGAGTAGCCTTCTTCTGGGTTTAGGTACATACAACTCCGCACGATCTCCCGCGCTCTTCCACTCGTATGCTGCTCAAGATAGTACAGTCTCCCACCGCTATCACTCTCGTTACTCTCGATTACAGTCTCAAAGGCGCGCATAAAGGTGCAGTAGCTGAGTGGATTCCCGTCAAAGATAGGCACTTGTCTTCGGGGTAGCGTGTTTTTCTGCTGCTGATTCACAAACTCCTCCACGACACGATTCTGCTGTTCGAGGATGTGAAAGGCTTGGTCACTAAGGCCAGACTGCTCATCAGAGTCGGAACAGGACTGACTTGGAACCTTGTGTTTAGTCTTGTGTTCTTTAGGTCTGAAATTGGCACCATGGAAGACCGGAGATGATTCCTGCTTTAAATCTCCAGAAAAACCATCATCAGAAATAGCCGCCGCGCGCGGATCCACGCGAGGAACGCGAGAGGCGAGCGAGGAAGACGCAACACGCTTGTTCCTTTCAGAATCAGCTTTCGCATACGCTCTTTCCCTGGCCACTGCTTTCTTGAAGTCCGTTTCAAGTTTTAATTGATCCTTTTTAAACTGCAGATCAAGTTCTTCCTTTTTGAGCCGTAATTCAGTCTCGTGAATAAGCTGACGCTGCCTTAGGGCGTGTACTTCGGCTTGTAGCTCAGCAATTCTCGCAGTTTCTTTTGCCCTTGCAACAGAAATGGAACTAACTCGAGAAGATCGGCTATACGCCGAACCGCATCCGGATCGTTTCCTGTTCCTTAAACCAACTTGTGAGACACTGTCATCGGGAGTAACATCAAGGTCTTGAATCCGGATCTCCGTAACACGCATCTAGTCGTTAACCGTTTGACAGAAGAAATTCAAACTCGACTCAATGTCAGCGAAATAAACTACTGATTCCTGTCTTTGGCTCTCATTGATTAGGGTAGCATTATACTCCTCGTGTGCATCTGTAAATCTTTGAAAAAGGGAACTAATCTCCGTCAGTTTCACCTTGACTGCTTCAAGATTGTTCTCATCCGTTAATAAGCTGTCAATTTCTTTACGCTTAGCCGTCAAGGCAGAGAGCACTCCACCTCTTTTCTTTCAAAGTTCTCGGATTCTTTCCATTGCAACTGCTTCTTGATCCAGCGAAGAATTAGGCTTCCGCGAAAGGGTACTTGAACGACGAACACTTTGACTATTTTTCCCGGCGGAACACGACAAATTGGCCTCCTGAACCACATGAGACATCGCCCAAAGTCCAACAACTCTCGTCTTTACGAATATAGTCGCAGCCTTTACGCGCTATAGTTTTTAACACACAAACTTTATTCTAGAACTTCTACAACTGGTGCAGGGAAACAAGTGAACCGATGTGAAGTATAACGAAGTATAGCGAAGTATAGCGGTAATGAAAAATAACAATGAAACAAATACAAAGTCAAGATAAAACAACCTACAAACTGAACGAAAGCAATAAGGCAATCTAGAAATGCGAATGAAACAAACGAGATACTTACAAGACGATAGCGAGAAAAGGACGAAAAACTAGGACGAGCAAAAACCCAAACATTAAACTGTAAACTGGACCAAGCGCAGCTAAACGAAGAACTGACGCGAAAAATTACAATAAAAGCTAAATATACGATATGCAGAAAAATCCTAACACGAAGGACAAAGCTACGCGGACAATGAAAAACTAATGAACCAAACAACAGCACTAAAGGCGCGAACACGAAAATAACTAAGAACGCGGCGAACATAAAAATACTATAAAGATAACGGAAAACATTCCTGGCGCTTACAGAAGGCGTAACAAAACGGATAAGAGGTGAAGACCACTTACCAAGCGTGTTCAAGTTGATTAGACTACCAAGCAAGAGAAGTACTCCAACACCACGAACAAACAGGAGCCGGTGTCCACAAGGAAACACACACGCCTCGAAAGTCGCAGCAATACACAAGGAAGGGAATCTAGTCCCAGATGGGTAGAATTCCGCGCCGCAAGCCTGAGAAAAACCCGTGTGTAAAAGACCTTTTCCTGCCGAGGCGAGTCCTTTGAGTGCCAGCTCCACACAACACATGCAGGAAGGTGGATCATGGGTTTGGTGTATGTGTGTTGCTTGCTTTAATTTGTCTTTTGAAAATGGTGAACTAAACTGTTCTACTGCATAAAGAATTTGAAATCCCGAATTTACGCAGTAAATTTTTCGAGATATTGAAGTTTGTGTTTTTGTCCGAAGTTGCACACAAGTCGTTTTGCGTAAAATTAAGTGGTGTTATAAGCAAACTTAAAATCCGCGAAAAATCATATTAAAGTCCAAGAATATTCAACGTACAGACTTATATTTGGTCTCTTTTTAAAGCTGAAAAAATTGATGGTGCGAAAATGAAGCCTTCCGAATAGGCCATTTCCGAGTTCCCCGGGCCTCTGTTTCGAAACAAAGGTAGTTGCTCAGCCTTTGATATGGAAACCATGTTTTATTCTCATGCAAATAAAATTCATTTTCACAAGAATAGTTTTGCACCTAGCCTCATTTTGAAAGTGAGGGTTTTCGGAACTCGTAAGTGGCCTATTATTTCGCTTCAAAGACAAAAAATTTCGCTGCGTTATTGTTTTTCTTAGCGGCGTGCAATAAAAAATTCCAGCGGGCAAATGCGAAAGATATCGCGTAGGATGGAAATGATCCACCCGACGATTGGTTTAAGTCGGGATGAGCACGGGATTCACAAACACGCACACGGCTCGTGGATTCTCTCATCTCATCTCATCTCATCACGTGTTCGCTCGAAAACAATGCATTCTCTGTTCTGCATTACGTCGTGGTTGCCTTACATTACTCTATGTTACATTGATTCCAGATTTTTTCTGCCCCTGGAACAATCGAGCACGGCTCTATTAGGCTGCCGCCTGGCAGCCTCGCGTCTTCGCGAGGCTGCTCGTTGGCAATAATTGTTAGCAATTACTATTAGCGCTAGTTCGACCTCGCGTTGTAACTAGTAGCGTGTTTCTACTTTATGTGAGAGCAAAATTGTTTTGCACGGTTGGCTTATAGAACGAGGAATATTCATACTAACTATTAGCGCGTTTTTACTTAATTGCAAAAGCGAACTTGTTTTGCATAGATGGCTTATAGAACGAAGAATACACATGGCGTGCTTGTATTTCGACCTCGCGATATTATAACTGTTAGCAATTACTTTTCGCGCGTATTTAGCCGAAAAAGTCTGAAAAATTCTCAACTTTATAAACCAGATTTAAGGTCTAAACATTTGAGAGAGTTGAGTTCTCGATCGATACGATCCAGGATAAACCTGTCAAAAATCCAAGATTGCTAACGTAATTCGTCACCCATAATATTAATTGGTAATCAAATGGTCTAATCGTGAAATTGGGGAATAATTTCACTTGCGTTTTGTCCAAATCCTAATCCAAATCCAAATCCTTAGGATTTGAACAAAACGCGCGTGAAATTATTCCCTAATTTCACTCGTCACCATTTAATTACACATACTTATTTTCGTACGCCATTCTACAAGCTTCTAAATTTTCTAGGTTCTCAGCAGTTAGTTTTTCTGGGACTTTTTCTTTGCATTTCTTAGGGTATAAAAAGAGAGCTATGGAAGGGTTATCAGAATTTTGATCTCTTCTTTCAACATTAAGAGCTGTATTCTGTCTTCCTAGTTTAATTGTTCTTTAACATTTTCCCCATTGTTTAAGGTTTCTTCCTTAGCCTTGTGAAATCCAATAGACGCGTTTTAATTTTAGTGCAGCGGGGTGTTTTTAAGAAGGAGAATTGGTCATAGAATCGAACCGCAGCGAATCCCCGAAAGTAAATGTAACAGCGAAAAAAGAACAGGACTGCGACTAAATGCCAATAGCCGCCTTGTTATCCTGAAAAGCGCTTTATAAGAATTATTAATAAATCACATTAATGCTCATACATCTTTAAGGACCTTGGTATACTAAAATTTAATGATATCCATTTGCTTCAACTGGGCCAATTTATGTATTCTTGCAAAAATTCATTCTTACCTCCAAGGTTTAATAACAATTTCTCCCAAAGCAATCAATTCCACTCTTACAATCTGGTCAACAGGGGGGAGTGTTACGGACTTGTATAGCGTTACAGCGTGACATCGGGTCACGTGGAACTTGACGTTTGCAATCATGTGACTTAAGCGTTTTCGTTTTTTTTATTCTGAAATAAATAATCTCTCTCTGTGTGGTTGATATTTATCGATGTGAAACTTAAAGATCGTTTGAATTCTTCGAAACCAGCGACTAACGCCCTGTAAAGCGTTACTATCTCTTACACTTAATTATTTAAAACGTTTTTGTAGGCTCAAAATCATCAGAAAACTCTCAAAAGTGGCTACAAAACTAGACATAAAAACATGATTTAGTTAAAGATTAATAGCTATTTTTTCAAGTTATGAAATAAAACTTGTGGCACAACGCGATTCAGAATTGAAGGTTTAAACTCAAATTTAGGCAAATGTTCAATTTGCGTTGCGTGACGATACCGGCTGGTGTCACAGCAAAATCCTCAGTTATTCAAATACTTGCCACTTGTAAGTAAGATATGCCTCATTTTCCCACCAAAACTATTTTAAAATTCCCTTTTTCCCTTTACCAATGGTATATATTGTCCAAAAATTAGATCAGCAAGTAAAAGATACCTTCCAAGCTTCATTTAATTTCTCACTGTCCCGAACATTCGTGTTAAGTCTGTTATGTCAAGACGGAAAAACACCTTTTCAGAACCAAACCTCTTCTAGCTTAAAATGTGGTCCAGTCTGAAAAAGCTGCATTGACCAGAAGTTACTCCGATCCATCATACTATAACATCGAACGTTAGAAGAAAAGTAAATTTCCCACTGCTTAATTAAATATGCGTGAACAGGTCAGAAAATGTTTGACTAGTACTTCGACCCATGTAAGGGTATCCGGATTCCGGAATCTGGAAAATTTTTACTTGTAGGATCCGGAATCCGGGAAAATTTTGATATGGAATCAGGAATCCAGGGCTTTGGAATCCAGAATAGAGCTCAAGTAACCCACTAAGGAATGAAATCTAGAATCCAAGTTCCACTGGAAAAGACTGGAATTCAGCACCCGGAATCCAGAATCCATGGAATGGGATCCGGAAACCAAGATTGTCTTGTATTCGCTAACATGGGGCGATAGTACTGGACTGTGAACGGCGAATTACTATTTTCCCTTTATTTACCTTCCACTGATCAGGAGCGCACATTTGAAGACTTTGTTAATGAAATTTCAGTTAGAAGGTTTCTTCCTTTTACTGACTGTTTCTTCCTATTAAGAGTGGTCAGCTTTTGTTTTCACGCTCCATTAGACAGTCCAGAGTCCAAGGCTACTTTTGTATAGCAGCCAGTTAATAAAGAAGTTGGCACACGCAAATAATAAAGTTTCAACATTAATTTCGAATCGTGGAACATTAGAGAAAGTAAGAAGAAAATAAAGTGTGGAAGTTCACGCGGTTTTTCCCAACTGATAAAAGTGCACGAATGTCAGGACACCATTACTTCCCACCATGAAACCTGTCATCCATCGAAGTCTGAACTAAGTGAAGCAGACTGAGCCAATACTAACAAAAGATGGTAATCATTGCCCTTACGAAAGGGAAGTGGAGCAGATGGTGATCTGCTTCCCCAGGAGGACTCTGCTCGTCGTTTGCAGATTTTGGTCTCACTTCGGTTGTTTGGGACGGAAAGTAACTAAATATGTTCATTCAGGTATCGCTTAGGGCTTTGCACAAAGAAATTTGCCAAAAAAAAAAGGCCATGACGCTGACCTCACAGAAATCTCCTTTAGGGGTCAGTTTAAGTGCCATTGTCTGAGAAAACCGGGCAGAGGCCACGGATCGAGGTCAACCGATTCCTTTCATCTTTCGGCTGTTTTCAACCTTCATTGAGACAGGATGAATGGCAGTATTCTTAAACTTCATCAGCTTTTAGTTTCCGAGATCAGACCACCCCCCCTAAAAACCAGCCGACAGCAACTGAAAATACGTTTAATTTAGATGCTTAACTTCGGCAACGCGTAAAATTTTTTCTCGCGCTGCAAATACCTCCAACTTCAGGATACTATTATTTCGATAGACCTGCTATGATTCTAGGTCATCAACGGCCACTTCCAACCATTTATCAATGTCTCAAAGGCAAAATAATTTGCACATAGAAAAATTTTGAAATATTATTTGCTTGATGAACCACTTTTTCAAAAATCGTTTTCTCAAAAAGGCGGCAGTTTGTGAGGAAATGAAATACTTCTTTGTACTCATTATTACCCTTACTATACATGTAAAAAAACCGAAGTTTGGGACCTGGTAAATTAGAGGCGCTGTCAGCGATAGTTTGAGGTCCACTTTATCACCGATGAGGGCGATATGTCACGTCACGGCCAGTTTGTCACGCACTGTTTGATCGCACATATTTAACATTACTCAAAGAAATGTTAACTCCTCGATTGTTTATTGGTCAGAAAGGTAAAAACGTTGAACATTTATCTCTATTCATACAAAAAGGAATTAAAAAATAAATAAAAACAACAACAACAATAAACGCATAATGCGAGCGAATTGTGGAACCCGTTTCGAGCAGAAGTGAATGATGCCGGTATCAAATTGCATAATTCTTGATACTGAACAAAAAGACCGCCATGAACTCGGTACATGTTCCGTCGTATAAAATCCCTTTACATGTACTTATTCTTATCAGCTACTGAAACGAAGGATAAGTGCCGAGAATAAAAAACTATTTCGCAAAAACATACCGTCTTAACCATGACCAAATTAAGACATGGCAGCCATGGCCGAGATACCTGGAAGAGCAAGGCAAGCCAATTTCCCACATGGAAACCATGGCTAAAGAGGGGGCCTCAGAATGAAAAACTAATGATTGGATAAAAGAAATCCACATTTTTTTCGCCGCCGAACACTTGGATAACAAATAAAAAACTTTTCCCAGAAAAGCAGGCGCATGAGGAGATCATCGGAGATTGTGACGCACGTAGGTTACGAATTTAATGGTTTTGAGCTAAAACATAAAAATCGATTGGCGGGATAAGCTAGCTAGGGATATCCAAGTTCACACCGCTCAATCCCACAGATGGTGATTGGTTTATTCGCAACGAATTAAACCAGCCTTAGCAAACCGCGGCGTTTTAACAGGGCTCCAGAGGTTAAAAAACACCTTCCTTGTTGTAATTTTCATGTGAGTTGGATTGACCTAGCTAGCAGGTGAACGAAGGGGTCTACCGGGCAGACTCTGCCACGCTGTTTTGCCTTGTGATTTCGTTATCCACAGTTTTGCCTTCATCTATGGTCAGTAAAAAAAAAAAAAGAAAACAATCGTGCCCGCTTCTAATAACAAGCCATACCTTACCCTCATTTAAGTCAAAAGGTTATAAAAAACGGGTTAGAAGGTCTTGGTTAACCATACGCCCCTAATTAGCCTAAATATTCAGTAGAGCGATTTGCGTATGACCTTGAAAATCGTTTCAGTAAGTGTTCGTTATTTGTTTTCAAAGCCAATGGATGAAAAGATCGAAACATGGACTATTCGTTTTCCCGCCAAAGAAAACCCAATAAAAGGGAAGAAAGCATTGTTTGATTGGCCAATCTTGTTGCAGTATGACATCAAAGCGAAGTATCCCATTGATTTCTTAAAGTTCTTGGGCATAAACTTTTTTTACCCGAGCGTTTGCTTAACCAACCAAAAGTCACGTGCGTTTGTATCCGTTCGATAAACTAATCAAACCGCTTTATTTCTGTTCCTTTGTTGTTTTCGTTTCAAGGTTATACGAAAATCGCTCTACTGAATATTTAGGCTAATTAGGGGCGTATGTAAATAAATAAATTTACATAAATTTACATAAATTTGTAGCGATTGTTAAGGTGTCCTTAATACATACTCTTAACTACTATATACGATGTCAAAATGCCGTAATAGCAATCGTAAAAAATTGCGCCACCACTGAACTGGTCTCTGACTGAGTCATCTAGGCTTCTCTCATACTGTTTCAAGTTAATCTACCCCGATACAGTCGATGTCTTACAACAAATTGCTACATGAACAAGAATTAACTAACTCCTCAATGGCGTTTATGAAGGTAACTTTTCTTTGCTGATTTCCAGTGGTCGTCAAAGAGAGATTTGTACAGATGTTCTTTAGGTCTACCACTTTGAGATTTTTAAGCTTTCTTTCTTTTGCCATCAAGCAAATATTGTGGCCTTCAGAATAAACTGGGTGTTGAAGATCCACTGCACTGTACACTTCCTTCCGTATACTCTCTGCTTCTAAGTGACCTTCCCAGCTCCTAAGATCCTCTCCATCGACATTTTCTTCATCACGTAATGTTACTGAAGCGACATGACTGCTTTTCTTTAATGCTGACAGTCGGGAAAAAAAGCTGCTTATTTGCCGTGCAGTTTTCCAGTCCTCTGGCAAAAATACAGGTGAACCATTCGAGTCCTTAGCTTCCTGCATCTCCTTTGCGACTTCTGACGGATTTGCCTTCTGGCCACTAAGGCCCTCACTGAATTTTGCAATCAAAAAACTTTTAACGTTCTTGGAGGTCTCAGTAGCAGTTTTTTGACCTTTTAGTACCCAACCCTGCGAAGTGGGAGCTTCATTTCCGTTGCTTGTACGAAGCGCTCGGGTTGATGTAGTTGGCACGCTCAGAGTCGTCCGGGAAGCTATTTCGGTAACATGCTGCGCCCATTTTCTTCGCACACTGTCGTAAAGTGTTTCGCGTTCCAAAACAAGCTTATGAACTCCAGCGTCCATATGATTTTGTGCTTTGTTTTCGTTTTCAAACGTTACCACACAGACCTTATTTTTGGCGGATCGCTCTTTATAAGTGGGCCTCGTGTTGAAAATGCCCTGGGCCTGGGGTATTGCCCCAAAAGGTTGTAACAACTTCAATCCAGTCTTTCCCTGTGGTTTCATTCTTTCACACGACACCAGTTTTCCGGGACCAATTTGGTATGCACTCCAACTGCGAATTCCCTCTTCTGTAAACTCAAAATTGTTGAGCTTACTAATTCCTTTGATTTTGTTTGTCCCACCAGTTTCATTAGCACATTAATGCAATTAACACAAAATTGTTTTCGCCAACTTACTAAGAGTATACAGCTATTTCGAGGAAGGTTGTCGGAAAAAGTGCACGCGACAATCCCGAAAGGTATAGTTGTGGGTGGTTTTGAGTTTACTGTTCTTTAAAGAAATTTTGAAAGAATGGCACGAGAGAGGCCATGGAGGTATGTTTGCGAGTGCTAAAGAAAAGCAACAAAAAGTAGGTTTGACAGCTACAGTGTCAGGATCAGTGTATTGATAATATCCTAAACCTTTCAGGATTGTCGCGTGCACATTTTTTGCGACAACCTTTCTCGAAATAGCTGTTAACAGGAGAGGATAAAGGGGACAGAGAAGGCATCCCCCATGCATACCCTATTCCATAGAAAATTCGTCTTGAGTTATTTTTAGAATCGGGATAAAGTTACCTCGCGCGCTGCGTGGATGTTTCGTGGAGGTTTCGCATGACTAAACGCCGTGTAAAACATGTCGTAACCTCAGTGCTTTAATAAAATGAGAAATTTCGCCGGTCGTTTGTACAATAAAGCAAGTAGGACGCCAATTGTTATTTTTGTTGAATAATAAAAGACTAATAAAAGAATAAATATCAAACCAGAAATTGCTCTCTTCAAACTGTAAATTATAAATGATCCTGAGAGAATATTCAGTGTGTTAAGGATTTCCCTGCTGTACTGTTAGCTCTATACAAGAGAGGAAGGGCGATTTTTTTTAAATTTCCGTTTCGCTGGCACAGCTTTAGGAGAAATCTCTCTGCAGTAGCAATATAGATCTCCTCGTCTTCCGCCATTTTGTTCTGCGTCAATTCGTGAAGGATGCGTGCCTCTGAGCGTGGGTCATCCACGCAGAACACATTCGCGCTATGTGATTGGCTGTTGTCTAATCCCCCTTGAGATCTGTGGTGTTAAAAATAACTCGAGACGAATTACCTGTGGAATAGGGTGTGTATGGGGGATGCCTTTTCTGTCCCCTTTATCCTCTCTTGCTGTTAAGTCTTCATTAATTCACAACATAGTCCCCGCAAAATTTAGCATCCACGAGAAAAATTTAGTGCCACACGGTAACCACTTTGCGTTTTATTTATGTGATTTAGTTACATGTGTCATTCGCTTTTCAAATTTAACTGTAATGTAAAATTGCTAATCAAGGTAGTATGAACTTACCACTACAGTTGTCTCAAGTTGCTTTACTTATCGTATCTGGTAGTGTCTTTTTCTGCACTTTGTACATATAACTAACGAGGCCAAGGCAAAATAAATTAATAGATAAACAAATAACGTGTCCTGATTTTGTTTTCTCTCACAAAAAATGCTTGGGTGGAAAAATAAGGAACATTCACTCCTTTCTCACTCTTTACACAGTCGTGATGGAAATAAACTAGGGTTTCTACTCAAGATACCAAAAAAATAAGATCCTTTCTGTATAATCACAGGCTACCCAAGCTCAGTTATGATAACTGTAAGGCACTGATAATGTTCTCCAGCAAGAAGTGTTCTATCAATGCATGTACTAATGTTTTCTCATACCTGCTCCAAGTAGAACTGAACGGTTTTCTAAGAAATTTATGCTTCTCGACATTTCCAGGTTGACGCGTCGAGCATTATTCTGCTTCGTGAGCTTTCCCAGATGATCAGGATGAAAACATGTCAATCGCTTTCTACCCGGCCATCCATAGGTCAAGAGATATCTATGCCGTGGGCACTCAGTCAATTCGTCTACCTGTTTTTAGCTGGGCGCGATAAAACCGCCACGGTTAAAAAGGACTTCAGCTTCGACAATTTGGGTATTTCCACTTTGCGTTTTTCCACTTACACCGAGTGCGGACAGATGGTCAAATATATTATTCGCACACGACTTTACTGGAACGATAGTAATATCCTCTTTTCCCGGTGCAGGTCCACAATGTGAATCTTCGGGAAAAAAGGAGCAACTCATTTTGAAGATGCTATGGTTTTTTAACATCGACAGAAAGTGATGAATATTTTCCGAAGCGTGTGTAAAAAATTTTGTAATTAGGATGACTGACAGGTGAAATCCAAAAAAGTAAAGAAAACTTATTCAAGTTTCTCTTAAAGAGAGCCCCATAAAAATTAATATGTCAAAGTTTTTGTCAGTTGAATTCAGCCGTCATTCTAATAGCCAAGTTGATATCGAAAATTCCCCGAAAGACTTTTTTTACTTTTTATTATTTTTTCCCGAAGAATCTGCGGACTGTAAAACTGGCGTTGTGCCATCGCGCAAATGTAAACAAAACGGAAACAGTTTTCAAAGAAAGAATGCTGATGTTTGACGGATAGCCTTATTTTATAAACTTTCTTTTTTAATAAGAAGCTGAATTTTGTATTTTGTAATGTACCGAATTTCTCAGTAAGATTTATTTAAGTCTTGGTCAATTTAGAATGCGTGACAAACTTTCCGTGACATGACCTTTCGCCCGATATTGGCGATAAAATGGACTTTTAACTCTCGTTAACAAGGTTTGTAATTTACCAGGTCCCAAACTTCTGTTTTTTTACATGACGAGCAACCCCTTCACTTTTATATGGGAGTCCTCCCGGGGAGTAGCCACAAATATCGGCATATAAACTCGGACGATTTCGGCAGCCACCTCGTTCTTCTCACAGAGGACCAAGAAAGGAATATTAGAACTAAGGACAGACATGTAATTGGTTTGGAGATTGCGAAGATCGTATACCATCTATTTTAAAGGATTGGATCACGTACGTATGAAATCATAAAATCATTTCTAATATCCTTATTACTAGTTCCTTTATCTGTGATAAGATAACGACAAAAGGGCCAGTGGGTATTGTCGTAATCGTAATTTCAAGTTCAGACAGTGGTAAACTCAGCAGTCCACTCAATTTTTTTATTTATTTATAAATATGCGGGAAGTGAAGATCCAAACATAATGAAGTTATGGAGAAAAGTAGGGAGTGGCTTTAAGTCAAATATTCTGATATTAATCACTGCTGCACTATGGCATAAAGTTACACAGTCAGCTGATGCACTTGCACATTTGATACCATTTATGAGCTGACGGATTTGAATATCACAAGATACACGCGTGAAACAGAAAGTGATAAGCGCATCCTTTGCATATCTAAACCTAATGCGGAGTCGAAGTTAAATTGCCAAAATCGTGACTACCTACCTTCAGGCATATTACTGAGAGTACTCATGACAATTGTTTGGTACCATGGAGAATTCACCGACAGAATTTTCTATTGAAGCCCAACGTTCACAAAAACCTCTGAATTAGAACAATCACAGTAAAGGTGAGAACTGACGCGAAGTCTGAATCCGGCATTATCGAAGGTTTTCCCAGCACAACATTTCTCCAGGTCGAGACCCCTACACTGTTTTTACGTCTTTTCTCGTCTCACGTCTTGTTAGCGGTAAGTACCCTGTTCTTACAGACGCTTGCATTCCACCACGTCAATGATGTAAAAATACATACATCTGAACAACAGCTGAAGGATCTAGGATCACATTTTTAAAAATCGTCCTTTGGACCCTCCGTGTGGATCCAAATTCATATTGATATCGATTTTACTAAATTAGGCGCCACGGCGTTTATCATTTCGTTTTTACGACTCCGGTGCGGCGCTCATTTGATACACCAGCCTACCACGGACAATGTTGTTGAGCCACTCAGAGAGGATCTTATTGCTTTTATGTCTGCATACCGAGATGCTGTGACAAAGAATATAAAGACTCAAATACTTCACAAATCTTATGAAAAAAAAATACAAAAACAAAAACAAAAAACGAGCGAGATTGCATGCGAATAAATGAATTTCCCTAAAATAGTCAAACATAAATGCCCTAGTCGTTCAAAGCTTAACAACTTGAGAGGCTAACGGTTTTATTCAGTGGTGGTATAAACAGGTTACAACCCAACACTGTCTACTCAGGCTACTCGGTCACTTCACTCACTGTCCATCACGGAATTGATAGCGTACAGCATGATCAGCATAGCACTAGCACTGTACATAGACAATCAGATTTGTGATCGAAGGCCGGTAGATTTATACGTCGAATTCTACGTAGATTTATATTTTCGAATTCCTAAAGGTGTCCGGACACTAACTTAATTCAATGTACATTTCACAGCTGATTTCATTTTTTTAAACAGCAAATAACAATTTTCTTGATAAGAATTTATAAGTGCGAGACTTATTGTGGCGTATACGTGATTAGCGGGTTGCTGATTTTACTTCTTTGAACTCCAGTCCATATTTTCTTAATTTGTCGTCAAGAAATACTGTGTACCATCGTCCCATATATATAGGGTGCGTTCGATTGGGAAATCCGCATTTAGATTTTCAAAATCTTAATCCGGATTTGCCAATCGAACGAGAAATCCGAAAACGGGTTTCACCTTCGAGAAATCCGTCCTCAGGGTGGATTTCAATTAAGAAATCCAAATCCGGATTTCATGGATTTCCTTTTTACCGTTCGTTTGGAAATCCGAAAAAGGATTTGCAAAACTATTCTCGTGAACAGTGGTCTTCTTTTTGCTAAGTATGCGTGCGCTTGCAAGACCGCCGTTCTTAAGGATAGTTTAAGGATTTCCCAATCGAACGCTAAAAATGAAAATCCAAAAACAGATATCTCAGCGTTGAAATCCGTTTTCGGATTTCGCGTTCGATTGCAAATCCGAAATCCGGATTATAAAATCTAAATCCAGATTTCCCAATCGAACGCACCCATAGTGTACGGGTGAATGTGTGAAGGACCTTCTCGCTGCAAAATGTAAATTCTTCCACCTGTCCCTAGACAGGAGAAACATGGTTCTCGTTAATGTTATCTGTAAATGAAAACAAAAATGTTCGTTAGAACGCGATTGAAGTATGTCGAATAGCCTCTTGCAGGCATTCAGACTGTGGGGGCGACCCTCCAAGGGATGCGAGTAAGAAAAGGGTGAGGGGGTGGGGTAGGGAGTAATGCGTATTTTTCCCGACCAACTCTGCTAACAAGAGGGCCAACTACTGGGAGTCGAACAAAGGACGGCCGGCCGAGACTATTAATACGAAAGTCAGCGGAAAATTAAACTTAATCTTCTATGAGCTTAACCTATTTCCGATTTTTCTTGTTGATAAAGTAAAAAAAAAAAAAAAAAACACAGAAAAATTGTCATTTGTAGGATCATTAATTTTTTTTATCACAGTGGCCGGTGTCACGCAATGCGAATTCAGCTTCAATATGCAAATTTAAGTCGAATCCTTCAATTCTGAATCGCGTTGTGCTACAAGTTTTATTTCATAACTAGACAAAATAGCTCTTAATCTTTAACTAACACATGTTTTTAGGTCTAGTTTAGGTCCCACTTTTGAGAATTTTGTGATGTTTTTGAGGTATATATTAGTGCATTTTGCTTTCTTAATTGGGTTAGTGAAATGAAGACGACCAGTTTTTGCTGATTAGAGAAAGATAATGCCTAAATGGTATTGGAACAGTAAGAAGAAGTAATATGCTTCCAAATGAGTGCGAACAGTCTAGGATTTGATGACCCGAAGTACTTTTAAACGATCGTTGAAAAACCTGTAAAACCGGATCTAAAATTTGCATATTTTAGCCGCTAACGGTCGTCCAGCAATGAAATGCTGGGAATGGCAGTAAAATAAACAATTTCCTCATTCTAACTGCAGTTTCGTTATTAGGATGGATAGTAGTATTGATGATAAAAATATAAGGCAAAAGGTTTTTCCAGTCCAAAATCGACTGGAACGCTTTTAGGGAGACTGCCTCTTAAATATCTTGATTGCCGTGAGGTTAGTCCACAGGACTTTATATTCACAGGAAATGTGTCAAGGATATTACGCAAGAGGGCAAAATGTAAATAATATGGCAATATATGCGTTATTCCTTCAAAATACTGCCAGAGGTTTCTGCCAGATTAAAGATGGTAAAGTGCCATCTACATATAACTGGCGGCGGTAATATCTCTTGTGTATGCTAATGGCAGTTCTTAATGTTCGAGTTATGTTCCAAAATCACTTCTTTGATGGCTCACCCACTTCACCTATTTTTACATTAGAACACAACAGTACTAAGAACCAAGTAACGACGGCTCTTATTTCCTTTCAGTATTTTGTCCACGAGGTTGGATTTCAAGTTTTCATGGCGGATGTTACAAAGTCTTTTCCGAGAAACTGGACTGGAAAGCGGCAAAATCCGCGTGCGAAGAAAAGGGATCAAACCTCGCTGTACTGAATTCGGAAGCCAAATTGCGAGAAATTCCTTCAAGTGCTAGTGTTCCTTTCATATGGATTGGTTTACACAAAGGTACTAACAGGGCCAAGGAATCCTGGTTCTGGGGTGATACTATAGCCGTTAATTTCACTTTCTGGGACTCTAGGCAACCAGACAATCATGGTGGTAGAGAGGATTGTGGACATATAAGAATGCCGTCAAGGAAATGGAATGACCAGGGATGCCTTACACGTTTTCCTTACATTTGTGAAATCAGTGGTAAGTACAACCATCTTCTGGAACCTAGATAAATTGTTTGAAACTAGTTTTTAAATAATATCAGCAATTACCAGTTAAGGTAGCCAATCTTTTTTTTAGTCTGGGCTGTTATGATTATAGCTGGTGGCTGCGGTGGGTGATCCTATCACCATGTGTGGTGGAGCTACAAATTAGAGTATGGCATATATGGGTGTTCATAGCTTTCGTTTACCTAAGGAAGTGAGGGGAATCTACGGTGAATTTTCTTCACCTGTTCTTCGTATAATTAGCAAAAGCTACCTACAGTCTATCCGCTAATGCGTGCTCCTGAACTTAATGCCTGTTCACATATGCCGAGTACATTTTTAAAAAGTGTTATAAATAACGTTTGACATCACTCTACATCTTTTATTCTTCTTATTTTAGAGTAACCATTCTTGTTTTGTTTCTTTGACTTGCCAAGTTATCCCTTTCCACGAAGCCACGTATAGCCTATCTAATTAATGTTTCACAATTTCGGACGTGCCCGTTCAACAAGAAACTTTTAGAAGCTGAACAGGATTTTAGCTTTCAGTCAAAATGTTGCCTAATCTGTGACCAAAGTAAGGAACCGTCAAAGTGAGGATACCTATTTGCCGAGTTAGGATCTCGAGTTAGATTTCAAGTTAGGATTCGAGTTGGATTTTCGTGTTAGCATTTGAGTTAGGATTTCGAGATGGATTTTCGATTTGGATTCTCGAGTTAGAATTCGTGTTAAGATTTCGAGTTAGATTTTCGAGATGGACTTTCGAGTTGGATTCTCGAGTTAGGATTCGTGTTAGAATTTCGAGTTGGATTTTCGGGTTAGGAATGGTCAGCGGTTTACACATTGTCCTCTTTCGAAGTACGGAATGTATCGGGGTGCGATCATTAGAGTACATGAAGAAAATATCTCTTATCTCTCTCAAAGGCGTAGACCCATTTTCGATAGGTCAAATATCAAGTATACAATAAAAAGGTTTAAAATGATACGTAATGAGCGTAAAGTAAAGTGGAAAGGGCAATCTTTACTAACCTGCGAATACAGCCGTCTCTCATCGCTCTTTGCCGCTAGGGACGTTTCGCGGTAAAGTCTCCCCTGCGAAACGTCCCTTCAAAAGCGGCTAAGGAGCTTTGAGAGACGGCTAGCGGTATTCGCAGGCTAAATCTTTACACCTTGCGAGTGAACCAACGTGTTAACTCCGCAAAATGTAACAATCGACGCAAAATGTAACATTAATGCGAAATGTAACAACTTTTGACGCGAAATGTAACATTAACCCGAAATGTAACAACTTTTGACCCAAAATGTAACAACGTTTTGACGCGAAATGTAACATTTTTTTACGCAAAATGAAACAATATTTTTAACGCGAAATGCAACAAGCAAAATGTTACAGCCTTGAAATAACTGAGAGGCTTGAACATGAGCCTTGTAGATAAAGTGTAAATTGTCTGGTGGTTACAAAAACAGTTTATTTATAAAGTTTTCTCATAATGTCAAATAAACTTACAAAACGTTTTTCGATAATAGTAACTAAATCCTGAAACAGTCGAACGAATTGTTGTGTAGTATATCTTTTTGTATTTATGTCTGACGCTTAAAAGAAAATTGGCGTTACATAGTCCAAGACGTATTAGATTGGTTAGGGTGGTACATTTTTAGCATACTCCATCTAGGGATTTGAGCCCGTATGAAATCGAGGCGACTATCGATTACTGATCCTTCTTTTCACACTTTCATCGAGTGAAGACGCTTTCTGTTTTTTCCCTTTTCTGTTTTATCCCTAAAAGGAAAGTGTATCGGAGCAGTCATCCGACTGCGTGAGATAATCAACAATGTTAAATGGGCGTTGGCATGGTTAAGTTTTAAGGCAGCAGGACTGGGTTGGTATGAAATTTCTCACATTTACTGGAAGTCCGGTAAGAAATGAGAAATTTCATATCTATGTTATTGACTACGTTCAAAATTTTCTTTTGAAAGATTACCTTTCTTAACTTTTACTTTTAATTTGCATTTCAACTGTTGATTGGTGCGTGTTTCCTACGGTGGTATTGTTCACATTTCTAGTCATATTCTTTTCGCATAGCTTGGGACATTTTCCTTACGTTATGTTTAATACATTAGCGATGTTGTTATTGTCCATACTTCTATTCCAAGGTTATACATGACTTGTAACTTTATCACCTGTTTTACGACCTTTTGTAAGTTTATTTTTGTTCTGTTTTTGTAACCACCAGACAATTTACACTTTATCTACAAGGTTCATGTCCAAGTCTCTCAGTTATTTCAAGGCTGTAACATTTTGCTTGTTACATTTCGCGTTAAAAAGATTGTTTTATTTTGCGTCAAAACGTTGTTACATTTCGCGTTAAGAAGTTGTTACATTTTGCGTCAAAAGTTGTTACATTTCGGGTTAATGTTACATTTCGCGTCAAAAGTAGTTTCATTTCGCGTTAATGTTACATTTTGCGTCAATTGTTCCATTTTGCAGCGTAACACGCTTGCCCTTTCAAATAAAAAACTACCAAGTAAGAACAGAATAGCACTGAAGGGTTTTGCAGTAGGAGCGGACTATAAATGTACTGAAGAATCAAGTTCTGAGAAAGTAAGACTTTTTTATTGCTAACCCTTACCAAATTCAACACCGTTTGGAATGTATTTTTAAGCTTTTTTTGAAAACTTTTTTTAACCTGTTTTGTGAAATAGGTTTTAAATAGGGTGAAAAGTGTATTTTAATGTATTTTTCTACTGGTTTTAAAGGTGTTTTATCCTGTTTAAAACGCTTTTAAAAAACAATTGTTAACGTATTTTAAAATTCGCTTTAAATATATAAAAAAAAATTCCAGGCTTTTGCAAAGCTCAAAACAGGGTTAAAACAGTTTTTAAATGCCTTTCAAATCGGAATAAAAACAGGAGAAAAACAGTTTTAAAAACGTATTTTAATTTGCAATACTGTTTTGAAACTATTTTCGATGACAATTTTAAGCGTTTTTTGAAAAAAAAAAAGGTTTAAAATAGGTAAAAAAATATATTTTTAATGCATTTTTCGACTGATTTTAAAGGTGTTTTAACCTGTTTAAAACGCTATTAAAATGTTCTGTTTCAAAATATATTTTAATAGCTGTTCAATCGGTTTTGAAATTTAGTAAAATACTCGTATTTGCAAATACAATAAAAATACTTTGAAAATAGTATTAAAATACCACAGAAGTAGAAAAGCAAAAGCACGCATATCTGATGAAAATACATCAAAAATAGGATGCAAAAATGCGAAAACATTGTAAAAATTGTAAGAAAATAGCCTTAGAGTTGTCTGAAAACAGTACAAACCAATACAGTCACAAAAAAGACTAATATTCAAGAAAAATGTAAAAATGAACCTACAGACGAATAATGGCTAAGTAATATGGCTGAACTAAACTGCACATTGCCAAGCGGTAATGTTAAGCACATATGACCACCACAACAAAAACTGGTTGCAGTACGCAAAAGCGGTAAGAAGACAAGGCTAACACCGTACGATCAAACGACTATGCGGAAAAGTGTCAAATAGACAGAGCTAATACTGTACGAACAAGCTGGCGTATGGAAAAATTGTCAAAAAGATAACTGATATCGTGTAATTAAACGGATAAATGTTTAGACGTGAAAAAGGAGAAATTCGGAGAAGGGTGCATGGTGATGGTTGCTAATGTTTAACCTCGCCTTTTTGCGAATTTTTTGTAAATACAAGTTGGTTTGCACAAAAAGCTGAGTAATAATCGGACAACATGAAAAGCCATCCAGGCTAACTCTGAGGACAAGTCTCACACTATCGCGAGCTTATGAGTCGTGTTTAGCCTATCAACACTTTATTTGAAAATCAAGTTTCCAAGTCGAATCCTAATTCGAAAATGCAACTCGAGTCCTGACTCGAATCCTAACTCGAAACCCCAACTCGAAAATCCAACTTGAAATCCTAACTCGAATCCAAAGTCCAAAATTCAACTCGAATCCTAACACGAAAATCCAACCCGAACATCCAACTCGAATCCTAAGTGGAAAATTCAACTCGAAATCCCAACTCGGAAGTTAGTATATCTCCGTCAAAGTTATACACTCATTTGAAGTAGTTACAATAACAAAATTCAAAAAATCAATGCATTAAAGAGATTGGATTCATTTTTATTGACCTCGACTTCGTCTTGCTCTATAAAAACGCAAAAAAGAAGAACTCAGCCAGCAATGCGTCACCCTTGACCTCGCGCTTGATCAATAACACACATTGCAGCAGAGGGCGAAAGCGTTGCCTCAAATATACTGCATGGATACCCAAGCTTCACAAGAAACCATACAATGAAAGGTTTATTGCAGGAGTCAAGTTCATGTACTACAACTAAGCTCTCTAAATTAATAACTGGATGTCTTCAGCTAGTAAAATGTCACTGCACTGCCTATTGCAAAACCACCCGTGAAAGAACAGGAGTGAACTGCATGTGGATAATCAACAACTCCTTGGACGTTCTTAACACACTAGAGGAGAAACAACTTTCGCTAACTAAGATGAGTACCTGGGACTTTTCAACTCTTTATACAAGCCTAGCTACCACATGCCAAACTTAAACAGCAACTCCATGAACAGTTGGATAGAGTGTTCAACACCAGAGGAAAGAGCTTCATCACCACCAATAATTTTCATGCTCTCTGGACGTATGATAGGAGGTCTGATAGGAAGTACACTTACTTCTCCTGTAGGGAGCTTTGCCTCGCTCTTGTCTTTCTTATCTACAACATCTACGTCCGCTTCGGAAGCTTCGTTTCCGCGCAAGTTGTTGGTATACCTATAGGCACTAACAGCGCACCCTTGTTGGCCGATCTGTCATTTTCTTCACACCTTGGAGTTTGACTTTATGCTCACCACTATGACACAAGATATGACAAAAGCCATACAGTTTAACAACACTTTTCGATAAATTGACGATTTATTCAACGTTAAAAATGAGGAGTTTGGAAATTACATCAGCACAATTTAGACAATTTACCCTTCGGAATTGGAGTTAAAGGACACTTCCACATCAACGACTGAAGTGTGTTACCTCGACGCAAGGATCAAGCTTGGTGACAACAACTCACCTTTCCATATGTAAGCATCTTTGATAAAAGAGACGGCTTTGCATTCCGGATCGTGAATTTTCCGCATATGGACAGCAATATCACAACCAAACCGGCCTATGGTGTTTATATATCTCAACTGGTGAGATATGCTTGGATTTGCATGTCAACGGTTGACTTTTTTGATAGACTTCGCCGACTTTCTTCGCGTCTAAATCAACAAGGCTTTAAATCCACTCTAATTCTCAAATCCTTTATCAATTTCTTCAAGCGCCATGGGGTTATCATCGACAAGTATCAAACTACAGCGCGGGGGATGAGACTGGCAATCAATGGCTGAATGGTGCCGCCATATCCTTAATTGCGCCTTTTATCGTCCCAGTACTCTGAATAAAAGCTAGAATATGCTGGCTTGCCTGAGCTCTGTTTACTGGGCAAAATGAACACTACTAGGTGTGGGGGAAAATGGCTATGAGCCTGTGCTCATAGCCGCTTTTATCCAAATATGAATTTTCAACAAACTGTTCGAAACATAATCTGGCCTAGTAAAGGTGAGGGCACAGAAAGCGTCATACGCATCGTGGAGACGACCGGTGCTGCCCCACCCTAGACAAAGCCAGCCAACAAAACAACCCTAGCTGAAGAACCCTGAAGTAGACAGCGGCCCTTGCTAACTGTATCAACAGACAAAGAGGATGAGGAATAACTAAAGGAAATAACCGAGACAGCAGCCCTTGTGTTAAACTATCAACAATAACAAAAGCAGTGGGGTACAGTCGCCCTTGTAAGCTGCCCAAAATGAAACCCAGTTACTATAAAACGACACTAGAAGCACTTGAAGCAGAGAAGTATGATACTAAAGCACAAACCGGTATCAGTTAGGTAATTGAAAGCTTAGGAGACCACCGCCCTTGCTAGTGGTTCCGCTTTTAAAGGAAAAAATAAACATTGAGAAGCGTGGGAGGCCACCGCCCTTGCTAGAGGCCTCCTTCAAAACATTTCCAAGTACTGAGAACTTAAATGATGCTTTGGCAACCGCTCTTGCAAACTGCCCACTCCATGCTTAAACGTAACTCAGTGACTAAGAGCACAAACAAGGCACTCGTAAGTACCTTTGAAAAGCATTCCACCTACCTAGTATACGAATTTGGGTATCTGAGAAGCACTGCACCGCCGCATGTGAGGCCGCACCGACGCGGAAGCTGTGGCCGTTGTAACGAAAGGGAGAAAGGCCACAAAGCTGTACGGCCAATGAAAGCTGAGTAGAAAACCACGACCGAGTCATTGGGAGCCCATCCACTGTTCAGTAATGAAAAGGGGGCCCTGTTTAGTCCCGCGAAAGGACAAATACTTATAGATAATAAGTTCACAGGGCAAGCGACTGACTGGCTGATGGGAAACAATTATAGAAAACGGGCGTGTGTTATAATGGTGTTCATATTTCTGAAAAGTGATTTTATAAGAGACAAGGTCTCCGGCCGCTGTCAGCAACCGTGTTGCCTGATAAAACTGGAGGGAGGAGATGAGGCCTGTGAAGGGGTATGAGTAATTTTACCTAAACGCAGTAATGCTCAAAAGGCTAAAGAGCACATGGCTTGGAACTGACTGATTTGATACGCAAAACCTTGAAGCTGAGAAGCCACCGAAGTTAGCCGGTGTAAAATTTGGATGGAGATTGGCAAACGGCTATCCAGGCGAAAATCTTTTTTGTGATAGCCTTTGAGCATCTGACATACATAAAAAAAAATTTGGTGGGATCTGAAAGGGACATAAACTTATGTGAAAAACCCAAGGTGGAGACATAGGTATAGACAGTGGATAAAGAAAAAAAATTAGTGTATAATTTGCGTATGAACAGAGCCGAAAGCGAGGAAGAAATAGGCGCGCGTGTTATTTAAATATGCGCGAGCTCTCTTTTATCATTTAAGAGCGGCTGTCTGTAAATATCGAGAATTCACCGGCCAAAACTGAAATTTCGAAATCTTTCATATTCAGTAAGGAAAAACCCTGTGGTGAAACATGTCCGAAAATCAAAATCAAAGTTTCCAAAGAATTTTGTTTTTCGAAAAAAAAAAAAAAACTGCAAAAAGTGAAACGCTGCGTTCACGCCATAGCCACCGTTTAGAAATCGCCAAAAATTATACCATTTTCAAAGCCCTCGGGAAGAAAAGCGGTTCAAGGAAGCAAGTTCATCTTTGGCAGATAAGTAAGGATCCCAGTTACAATACTATTTGATAAAAATTCTGCAAGATAATGCATTTTTTACTCGGCTAAAAAAACACCCGAAGATTCCTATATCTGTAACACTTTCATGAACAATGAAAAATTGCGAAACTTTGAAGGAGAAAATTACGGCTTGGTACATTGAATTTTGGAAGAATTATTATTTCTCAGAAAAGCCATACTGTTGTAGTATAACATGTGAAAAATCCAGCTTAGGCAATTTAAAAGCAACCCGTTGAGAGAGGTAACCGCGCAGTTCATTTCGATGTTTTTGCACAAAAGTGTTGAAAATGCTGAAGATACGAATCTTCGGGCGTTTTTTAGCCGAGAAAAAAATGCATCATCGAAGAAGAAAATTCTTTGGAAACTTTGATTGTGATTGTCGAAAATGTTTCACCAAAGGGTTTTTTTCTGACTGAATGTGAAGAATTTGGAAATTTCAGTTTTACGGCGAATTGTCGATATTTACAGACAACCGCTCTTAATTGACGTGACTGTGTTATTATTTAATTGACGTGTGTATTTAGTTCGTTATTTAACGCGTTACTTTTTCTTTGGGTTGTTTTCCTACTCATATACCTTGTCAGTAACTGTGCTCACATTGTGGGTGGCTCGTCCTAAAATGTTCTACAGTTTGTATAGGATTTAATGGAGCAGAAACCAATTGTGGAATTGCGCACATTTTAGGCATATCCTACTGATTAACAGTTATGACTTTTAGGTATTTCGAGGAACAACAATTTGCCGTCTTTCCTCTTTGAATTAAATATCTTTTGCAGGTTCTTGTCCTCTGAACTGGGTTCAACTGCGAGGTTCTTGCTACAGACTATCAGCAAGTACCCTGGAATTGATCGCAGCCAAATTTGCCTGTGAAGCAATGCGTTCTAATCTCACAATTTATACTTCAAAACTTGCCTTGGAAAAAAAAATACTTGGATCGGACTTCGCAAGAAAGGCAGCGAATATTGCGAAGTATTGAATGTGACAGGGGAGAGAACACGCCAGAAGTGTAATACGTTCCTTCATTATTCTTGCAAGTTGTTCTGGGGTAGGACACGTAATGTAATGGGTTTATATTCAAAGTTATCAGGCGTCTTTTTTTAAAAGATCCATATCTATCCATATCCATACTATCCGTATTTGCTTTAAGTATATACTAAAACAGTGGATAGTGTTTTTCGCTCTCTCTGATTGGCTACTCAATCAGTGAATATCCTGCACTATTCAATGATTCACCTCCAGTTCCTCCGAGCGAGCGGGGCCAAACTCGCGTAAGTTGCGCGCAAAATGCCTTCCCGGTTTGCTGCTGTAACAAACTAAGAAATTTCACAACTAATCAACCAAGCTATTCCCAAAATGCATGAAGAAGGTGAAGAAGTTCGGATTGGAAGTTTTAACAGGTAAAGCTTTGTCCTTTTTACTTGAATTTGTCGATAAAACCGGTTAAAAAGTATTTGGTTTACAAATGCAAATGAAGCTCAAGTCTTGCGCTACTTTATTTAGTTGACTTGTTCATAAATAAGCTTAAAACTAAATTTAATACTCTTTTTTACAGAATGATTTTCAATACAAAAAGAATTTACAACTCGTTTTGAAGAAACCGCGGCCGTTCGGTCATCACGCGCCAAAATTGTAATCGTTGGCAACAGTAAATGAGTTAAAAATCATCATTTTTGTGCTCAATTATCTCACTGTTTTAGTATATACTAAAACAATTATTCACCTCAGTGGCGGTGGCTGGTAGTGGATATTTACCTTGCCGCTTCGCGGCCTCGGTAAATAATTGCAGTGAATCAAATTATTGCAGTGAATCAAGTTCGATCACAGTATTAGGCATAAAAGAACTCTTGCCCAAACTACATAACCGACCCCTTCCCTTCTACACACACACAGACAGCACGTACGAATGGTCAGCCCATCGATTTAATGTTGTATTAGGCTATATTTATTATGTATACTGCAGGAGGGAGAGACAATATTTTTTTTTAAATGAGCAAACAAAAAAAATAACAAACCACCAGCCCGCCCCCCCCCCCCCCTCCCCTATCCCGCCTTTTAAGAAAGGAAATTACTGGCAATGTAGCTGCCAGTGGTTCTAAGATACTAAAACAACTAAAACTAAAGGTAGTTGTTCAAAGAAACGGCACTGGCTCTGGCACTGAGGCAATTACAAACAGGACCATGTAATCGTATAACGGTAATAAATTTAAATGAGAGCCAGACAAGCAAAGGAACAAGCCTAACTGAAAGTAATGAACAAAAACAAAATGAATTATAAGAAAAAGTCAAATGAAAAGATATACATTAGGAGGTGCTCTTGGATTTTGAATGGTCTAATCTGTAAAGGTATTGAAATTTAGCCTGCTACTGAAAAAGTGTCCACATACCATATATTTTACGCTGTGGCTATATATGGCCGGTAACCGGTCAAGGTTTTCAAAACACTAAACGGCCGGCAGTCCTATATTCTCAGTAAATTTCACAAAAGCAAAAGATTCTAGCTAATTTAAACTATCATATGTTGATTTAGAAAAGTCAAGCGATCCTGAAATGCTTTATAGATCTCAAGTCTAGTGTTTGGTTTACGCTAGGCCCAGAGGACGAAACCATGTTTTGAGACACTTAGAACTTTTTTCAGCTCGACTCGGCAGTCCTATATTCTCAGTAAATTTCACAAAATCGTCGACAAGATAATGTTTAGTGTATTTCAGCTCCTGAAGCAGCAAACCCAACTAACACATGGAGACTTTTCCCGCCGGTTTTCCGCAAAGGCCGTATGAAAGGTCAAGATTTTATGACGTCAAACGTCACCTGTCACGCCATGCTTTGGACAGAAAACAGTAACGAGCATCCAAAGACTCGCGACCAACAAAAACATGACATAGAAATCCCACAAAACCGGCTGGTTTGATCAGGATCACGACATGTGATAGTTTAGATTAGCAGGAATTTTTCGATTTTGTGAAATTTACTGAGAATATAGGACTGCCGGCCATTTAGTGTTTTGAAAACCTTGACCGGCTGTCGAGTTGAAAAAAGTTCTAAGCGTCACATGGTTTCGTCCTCTGAGCCCAGCGTAAACCAAACACTAGACTTGAGATCTATAAAGCATTTCAGGATCGCTTGACTTTTGTAAATCCACATATGATAGTTTAGATTAGCTAGAATCTTCCGATTTGTGAAATTTACTGAGAATATAGGACTGCCGGCCATTTAGTGTTTTCAACACCTTAACAGGTTACCGGCCATATAGCCACAGCGTATATTTTAAGAGTGAAATGAAAATCTCTCAAGAAGAGGAGATGGTCAAATTTTATTCTCCTGTGAAAACAAGTTCAAAGAAAAAGAAAGGAGAATGGACCATAACATGTAGTATTTTGTATCGAGATAGTCTTAAAACTTCTGAATGAAAAATAAGAAAGGTGGGTTGGTGTTGATGATTGATTGTTACAGTGACGAAACTGAACTGGCGCTCAGTTACACTTTCCAGAAAGCCCCATTTTCAGGAGTTTCTCATCAGTTTAGGTTTGACGCCGTTACCGTTTTGGTTTGTTTTGTTACGAAGATTTTTCCGTACAATGTGAATAATCAGCTAATCAGTCTCACCAGTTTCATACGCAGTTAAGTCAGTTAATCAGTGTACGCTGTTTCCAGGTGGCTATAGTTTTAAACCATTGTGGTTATTGTTAACGGGCAACCTGTGACAGAAGTCAGTTTCAGTTTTAGTATTACTCGATTTAATTACGATTAACATTGTAAATCGAACTATTCAGTAATTGTGCTGTATGTAATTGTATTTCAGATCGAATAATTGTTACACTACATTATACGGTTAACGGTTTTCTGGTTAACATGATTGTGTCAATTCTCCAACATAAGCTTAGAGTCAAATCCAACTGTTATGTGGGATGGAAATTGTCGATTAACATGCCCCACTTAAAACAAAACGGATCTCAAAAAAAATTCTCCGTGGATTACATACGACCTGATGTGTAAAATCCAGAAACTAAATTATTTTTTTAAAAAAACTACATTGAAAATAATACAACTAGTTGGGACAATACAAACAAACGCGGAATGAAACTAACAATGCTATCAAATCAGCCAAACGACAGTATTTTTTGCATAATTTGAGTTGAATAAAAAGAATTCTTCCAAAACATGAAAGCTAATTAACGAACTGAGCTCGCAGAAATCTTGAAATAACCGCAACATTACGGAAATTAAAACAGATAACGAAACTATAAATTCTGCAGCTGAAATTGCAGAGGTTTTTAACGATTTTGTCACATCTGTCGGGCCAAATATAGCCAGTAAATTATAGCATGCACCTTCTAATATTGACCTTGAAAACTATTTACAGCCTAGTGTCACAACTGTGTGTGAGCTACTAAGTCAGCGTACGAAAAGAAAGCCATAGGATTAGACGGAGGTCCTTAAACTCCTGAAATTAGCCAGTTCCATTATAGGACCATAATTAACGAAAGTTTTCAAGAGCTGTATAGCACAGGAACCTTTCCAGATGAATGGAAAACCGCCAAGGTGACCCCTATTCTTAAAAAAGGATCCAAATCTGACCTGAATAACTATCGACCAATATATGTATTGCCAATTGTCACAAAACTATTAGAGAAAATTATCGATCAACAACTCTACGATTACCTAGATAAAAACAAACTCCTGAATATTTATCAATCTAGCTTTCCATCGCTCCATAGCACCATGACAGCACTAATTGAAACACGAACAACTGGTCTATTAATATAGATAACGGCCTTTTAAACGGTGTGGTATATATCGACTTTAAAAAGGCTTTTGAAACCACTGACCATGCAAACTTGCAAACTATGGACTTGATCTGGGTTCCCTACGATTTCAGTTTGCCTCCTTTCTAGGTAACAGGAGCCAGAAATGCTATGTTGATGGCACGTTGTCCAGCGCAAGCGAACTAAGATGCAGAGTCCGACAGGGCAGTATTCTCGAAGTATTCTGGGTCCTTTGTTTTTCTTTATCTATATAAACGATCTTCCAAACTGCCTTAACACAGCATGCCCAAAAATGTTCGCAGATGACACAAATATTACCATTTCTGGTTCCTCTCTAGCTGAGCTTGAACAAGAGACTAACTCAGAACTACTAAACCTTCACTGCTGGCTAAAAGCTTAAGCTTAGCCTTAATGTAGCGAAACCCGAGTTTATGGTTATTGGCTTTCGCCAGAAACTTTTTGCGGAAAGCCATAACGAAATAAACATCAAACTAGAAGACCAAGTTATCAGCAAAGTTGATCATGCTAAATCATTAGGTCTCATTATCGACAATCGGCTTTCCTGGTCTAATCATGTTAACGAATTATGTAAGAAAGTAACTTCGGCTATAGGTGCCCTTAGACGTATCAGGCCCCTTATCTCCCAATCTACCGCAGTACTAGTCTATAACACCTTGATTCAACCTCACAATCAAATGGTGACGAGTAAATGCTCGGGAAATTATAAGGATTTGGACAAAACGCGCCTGAAATTATTCCCTAATTTCACGAGTATACCATTTTATTACCTATTAATATCATGGTTGACGAATTACGTTAGCAATCTTGGATTTTTCACATGTTTATCCTGGATCATATCGATCGAGAACTCAACTCTCTCAAATATTTAGACCGTAAATTTGGCTTCTAAAGTTCAGAATTTTTCAGACTTTTTCGGCAAAATACCTGATAGAGTCCTTGTGGCGGAGGTTATCCAAACAAAATAAAACTTGGGCAAAGAGCGAGAACAACAAAGATTTTAACTAGCGATCCGAGAACTACACAATAACACAACAAGATGGCGGATCTCGCGAGCACATGCTCGAGTCTCTAGTCCGTGGGGGACTAAGTCCTATTTTGGTAGAGTCCGCTGGCTAAAGGGCAGTCGGCAACATAGCCACCCCTGTATACGACTTTAGTCTATACACTACGTTCGGCCTCCTCAAGGAGGCAAAGCTTGGCGACTGGCCGTTTGAATGTCCCTTGTTT
>NW_027332288.1:70000-170000 GCF_958299795.1 Porites lutea
TCTTTGACAAACGCGCTGACAAGACAGCTGAACAGCACCGCGCGAGGTTTCAGTCACAGCGGTGCTTTGTTGTGAAACTCTTTACCCGAAAATGTGAGAGAAATTAAGTATATCAGGAAATTTAAAGAGCAAATTAAACATCTATTTGGGTCATCGGACCCTTAGCAGTCTTGTAAAACAGTATGTCAGTAGTTGTTTGGTCTAATTTGTAATTAGATTTTTACTTTATTATTAGTGAAGATTTCACCGAGCTTTTAAATAAAGGATTAAAAAAAATCATTCGATTTCTCGGCTAACCTGAAGTCCTGAGGAATTGCGACACCATGGCAGAATTGCCGAAAGCCGAGCAAAAGCCAATCGCCGAAATGCCAAAGAGTCGCTTCGCAGCATGATGCTGATGTAAGCGTCCGGCTTCCGGGGTATGAGCCTCGATCATTTGCTAACTGAAGTGCAAGAGGCCTACAAAAAGCTCATGCTGAAGCATGAAGATGTTACAAAGTTGATCGAGAATGATAAATTTTACAAAGGAAGAAGAATGAAATGTTTATAAGAGTGGAAATTAGTACTAAAAAGTATGTCACTGATCAAAGTACAGTAACGTTGATGTGGGGGACAATGTTGTATTAAATAGACTAAATAGTAGCAGTAGTGTCCGTAAACATATACGGACACATATACACACACACAAACTTCTTTTTTGTCTCTAAGTCGCTGTTATTCGTATATAGCTGTTTTCTGGAGCATTGAATAGTATTTTACCTGATTTGTAACACGATTGTATGACGGTTTTATGTTCGATCTGCAGTAAACACAACCTCATTCCCGAGGGTCCTCTCCTATCAACATTAAAATTTATTACTGAAATCAAGGACACAAATAACTCCTCTGCGAAAAAGTGTGTTTCCTTACGTCCGCTATTACAAGGCCGGTGACTGCATGGTCGAACAGACAGCGAAAAGAAAAGTGTGTGTTTTTTTTTCTTTTTTTGGTTGGAAGGATTGTTGGAAGGATTTCATTCCATTGTCCTGAGTATTTTAATGAAATTAAATTAAAAAACAATAAATGAGAAGAAAAAAGAAAAAGAAAAACAGAAATTCAAATTAATAAAGAGCCTAAATTGAGGATCAAGTCCGAGATAACAGTTATCATTTTTGCGGTAGACAAAGGCAAAACGCGGTTATAAACTTCATGACAGTTATTAAGGTCTAAGTAATCTATTACCAGTGTCGTGATTGTTTATCTTCCTTACTTTTTTTTAAACTTGCTTTATATCTCCTCTTTCAAAGGATTTACGTGCCGAAAACTCTCCTTCACAAATGATGTGCAAATTTGGCCCCAGAGTTGTGTTTTATACAATCAAAGATACGGCTCAATTTGCTCATTTTCCTGCCCTACTGGAAAACAAATTAGTGGCCCTTCATCTGCTCGGTGCGGAATAAGAGGATACTGGAGCGAAGAAGTGAACGAAGTCAGCTGTAATGGTTCGTATAACTCTAATCTTTGTTTCTTACTTCTTTTTACCCTTATTTTTCTCTGGATGTTCCAAGCAGCGTCGTAAAATAATGGTGAGGATGTTGTAAAAGAATTAAAGCGCGAAGTCACTGGTTAATATTGGTCCATAGAAGAACGAGCTAGGGGTAATGTTACCCGGTACGTTATTAATAAACAAGGATATAAAATTGTTTTACAAGTATATGCAACAATGCTCGGTGCAGCCGGGCCATAGGATCGACATAGAACATGTTAATTCATTATCAAATTTTTAGAAATAGGTTTTTTTGGCCTTCTCAGCAGGTGCTAAAATTGCCAGGGAAAGAAGGCATCCACCATTTCTTCCATTCCTTTTTTAAAGAGTTTTAGGGGCAGCCTCAAAAACAACGATTAGAAATTGGATTGTTTTCACATGACGTCACGACCGCCATATTGGTGTGCCAAACCGTTCCCGTGGGAGTTGAACTTTTTTCTTATGTAAAAACGTTCTTTTTTTCCAATTTGCATAGCTGCTGCATGGCCACGTAGGTAAAACGCCTTTTACTAAAACATTGCGAACAGTGAAAACGTCGCCCTACTATTTTTGTTTTTTTTTTTTGTCAGGCCCAGTTCAAACGTCGAACTTTTCATTACCAAACTCCTTCAATTAAGTACAAGAAAAGATTAAAGATTGAATCAATTAAGTCTGACATATCTAATTTGGCTTGACCCATGCGCACATGGGAATTCCGACTTAAAAGCGACGTCGACTGACTTTCATGTGCCGAACCTAATGCATAAATGACTATCACTTATTTTCACTGGTAACCGTTGTAGACTATGCTAACATCTTGAAAATGAATTGAGTCCGACTAATTGACTAATTGACGTATGATTCAACCATTTTACTTTTATCAATTGGGTTGACCCAAATAGCGCTTAAGTTCGGAACATGAACGTTTCGACGTTTGAATTGTGTCTTAGTCCCCTTCTTTACCATTTGCCCGTAGTGGATTATCATTTTCAAAATTTAAATGTATTGTTTCATAACTCTTAAAAAGAGCAAGGCAGGTTTTTATGGAATTTTCATTGACAGAAACACATCCATTGGATTTCCAAGTAGCACTCAATATTTATGGCATTGCCTTTTAATTTGCTTTGTTATTTAGAATGTCAAGAGGCTCTCGGTATGGAGAAAGGAGCGATCACTGACGGGCAGATTAGTTCGTCGTCACAGCTTGATTCCAACCATGAAGCCAGCCAAGGTAGACTGAACTTGAAAGGATCTTGGTCAGCTTACGCTAATGACGCTGAGCAATGGTTACAGATTGATCTAGGTAGCAATCGTGTCACTGTCACACGGGTGGCAACGCAAGGAAGTAATGTAAAGAGCCAGTGGGTAATAAATTACACGCTGAAATACAGCGACGACGGTCTGAATTTCCAGTCGTACAAACAACAAGGACAAAGTGAACACAAGGTTAGACACCTCTGCAGACATTTATATTGTGGGGAGTTTGTTACTTTTTTAAAGATGTGATTGTTGCTTGTCAAAAACGGAAGATACAGCAAATAGTTCACTAGGAAGCAAAATAAAGTTCAGTAATCTGTGTCACTGCATGTAACCCTTAAACTCAAAAAAGTTATTATCAAAGACAATGTATTCATGTTGTAGGTTTTGAGATCTTGTGCATCCTTTACCCCTTCGTTAGTGAACTGTACTTTTGTTCTTCATCATTTCGTTCACCGTGCTTAATATCTTCATTCAACTCCATCTGAGGAGTCAGTCGGGGTGAGTGAGGCTAATAAAAGTTTCCAGCACCAAGCAAACAAGAAGGGGGTTCATTTGAGGTCGAGGATAATTTGTGATCCGTTTTAGCCATCCTTTCCCTTTTGGGGTGTTGTGGTCGGGGCTCATTTACTGTACTATACAGTTCCCCTGTTCCTCAAAATAATTTTGAAATTCACTGTTTTCTAAAAGTATAAATTTTAATTAACTTGTTCCCCAAAATCCAATGCTGTTAGCGTTCCGAAGTTTCAAACACATAGAGTTGTAATGGGGTAGGCCTAACCTATTGCAGAACCTGAAAAGGCATCAGGGTAACGCGTAAAGAAAAAATGGTCAGTAGTTCTTTGAAATGAAAAAAACGGCTTCAGGCCCCAGTCTACTCACAACCAAGTCACAACCGACTGCAATAGACCAGAGAAGCAGCAAAATTGTCAAGCAATAGAAGTCTGACAGTACAATGCAAAAGTTTATTTGAAAATGATATTATTTTAAACTAGAAAATCAATGTCCCCCTGTTACTGGAAAGACTCAGCCATTAACCTGTTCTCTAGAGGTCATTTCTGGATACCTCTTGTTTCGTCCTAAAAGTAAATGGACAAGCTCCCTTTTGGTCGCCAAAACCCCCGCTCAAATTTCATATTCATAGTGTATGTTTTAAAATCCCTTGTAAAAAAGTACGATAATCGAGTTAAAAACCCCTCCATACTATCACAACATCAATACCACTCACCAGGAAACACTAAATTTTCTCCAAATGATTCCACTTCTCAACCAAAGACAATCATATTTGCATGACTACATGCTACCATGAACAGCTTTCATTCGCATAAGAGGTTACGTCTAGGAGTGCAGGGACCAGGGTGTTCTGCAATTCAGTGCCTGGTGAAACAAAATGTCATCCTTCGATTTTGAATAGCAGGCAAATGGCGCCAAAACCGCGACGAATTGTCCATCTAACTGCTGTTTTTTATTTTGTTTTTTTGGCCTGCTTCAGGTGTTTGTTGGCAACACAGACGAGAATACTATCGTTTATAACGAACTCAATGGGTCGATTGTAGCACGCTACACACGTTTTCAACCAACAGCTTGGCATAACCAAATATCAATGAGGGTGGAACTATATGGCTGTAAAGGTACTTTTCATTGGTAACGTCCCTCTTTTGTTGAATTAGGAAAAAATACAAACAAATCCTTGTTTAATTTATCACTTTTGGTGGCTCTTACTACTGTATTGCCAAATAAATATTAACCGTCATGGCTTTTCTTGACCGCTGAAGAAACCTATTCAATTTCCTATATTGAACTAGGTTTCTCCTAAGTCAAGAAACCTTTAATTCTGATACTTTGACTTCGGCGTAACTTCATAGAATGCCCAAGACAGAAAAGAAGGAATTTATGACACACGTTGTTCCTATGCATTGTGGAGACCCTTTGGGAGAACTAAAAAACAATAACAAACAAACAAAAATAAAGATCAGACGTACTGAGAAATATTTCATCTCAAAGCTTTGTTATCGAGCTTATTATGTTGTGGTTCAATATTTTTCCTTGGCTTAGATTTCATTTTCTTTTGTTTTAATCTCATTATCATAGCTTTATCATACATTACCATACCCCAAAACAATGGAAAATAAAATTGAAACCATGGATAAAATTGAACCACAAAATATACATGCCTTTTTCGGTCGCAGTTAAAGAGTCCTAGGTCTACTTTAAATGCTTATGATTCTAAAGATTATATAAAGGGCCGCGGAAGACCGAATTATAATGAAATAGAAAGTAGCTTATTACAGGTTTGTTTGATATTGCCATCTTTACTATTGGAATTAACTTGTTTGTTTTGTTAGGAAACCCCGTATACAGCCGCTGGTTTCTAGATGGCAGTGATCCAGATTTGAGGTAAGTTGGGTTATAAGACAAGACAAGACCGTGTTTTATTTGGAGTCTTATACAGTCCTATGTATATCGACTTTATCCAAATAATTTAAAATCATAACACAAATTGCACACTAGTGGAACTATAATCAATGTTAACCTAAACAACTAATGATTTTCTTTTCTCATAACAGTCGAATACGTATTTTGCAATTAACTTTTGCACTGGTTTGTTCTTGCTCGGATGGTTTATTAACAACGTACAGAAAAACATTATCTGGTGCCATTCTGTTTACTGATATTCTGTATTCTTTGTTTAAGTATTCAAATAAAGTACTTCTTTTTTCTTGATACGCAGGGCACAGAGTTAAAAAGTGTATTTCATCTTCTACGTCTTTTTTACAGATAGGACAGATCCTCTCTTCCCGTTTCTTATAAGGTCTTACATACCGACCTGTCTCTATCGCCAATTTGTGATTACTTAGACGGAGTTTAGTTAGAGTTATCCGGTGTCGGACGTTGGTGACCTGACGGAAATAATCTTCACATTCAAAATTTTCTATTGTTTTAAATTTTCTGAAGGATCTTAGTTTGTTCTTTTGATTGGCGTCTTTTCTTACGTCATTGTTTACGTCACTTAACAATCTTTGTAATTCGATGTCTTTCAGTCTTCTAGTTTGTTTGATAATGTTCAAGATTCCTATGTCATTTTCATGTGCTTTTGTCCAGAGGTATCCCAGCCCTATTTGGTCTAATACGCGTTTGATTTTTTGGCTCCATAATTCCTTATTATATCATTATAAACCACCTGTGATAATTTGTGTTTTGGGTGTTTGGTTAGAGTTAGCCAAAACTTAAAATTCCTATATTGTGCTTCGATTTTCCTTGGGAATCTTCCTGTTTCAGCCCTACATGTATTGTTGCTGCGGTATTTATTTACACCTAGTAACCATTTCAAGAAATTAATTTGAACTAGTTCTGCGGGATCTTTTTCTATTTGGTCGTTACAGTCAACACCCCAAATTTCACTTCCGTAGAGAAGTATGGGGGATATCAGAGCATCGCACAACTTAATCGTCAGCATAATATTTTGTCTAAAGTTGTCACCCATCTCTTTTCTTAGTTTATAAAGTGCCTTAAGCCCAACTTTTTTTAACTTTTCTCTAGCTAAACTAAAATTTCCATACGGGTTCAGTGTCATTCCCAGATATTTATAAGATTTAACATTGTTTAGTTTATTTACTCCATACTTAAACGAGTAGTTATTTAAGGACCTGCCACAATTATTAAAGATCATAACTTTTGTTTTGTCTAGATTTACAGTTAGTTCAGTTTTCTCACAGTAGGATTCCAACTTGTAGAGGAGTGTTTGTAGGCCATTTGCTGACCGGTTATACATTGTTTGTTCAAGGTTGGGGGTGGGGCGGGGACGGAGATGTGGCGTTTTATGCCTTACCCCTATTTTCGGATTTATCTTTCCCTTTTTACTTACTCTAACTCTTAAATATATTTTCTGATTGACCATTCTCTCTTGATCACATCCAGGTTTCAGTATCGCCTCAAACTTATGTATTTGCCGTTCCGACTGCTGCAGGTCGCATTACACTCGTGGCGTTAACTGGTTAAATTTTTGTCTTATAGCGTAGGAGTAGAGGGTAAAATAGTGGCTTGCATGTTCCCATGACAGGTAATTCTTTTATTCACACCTAGATTATTTTCAGTGGTTTTTGTGATCTTACAGGTATTTTGGTACCGTTAACCATACTGAAGGTTGGTGTCCTGGAAGCAAAGCGGCGAGTTTCAGTCAAAATGGTTCTTATGCCACAGTGCCCAACATGAACATAACAACCCGTGACTTTACAATTGCATTTTGGGTAAAGTATATTGGTGTTGACGGACCTATACTGGCACTTTGGTCAAAGAATGGAAAACTATTTTACGTTACAGTCAAAAATTCTAGACTCATTTTATCGATACACAATACTTTCCACTTACAAATCAATTACTGGAATCACGTAGCAGTAACCTGTCAGCAGCATAAGATCAAGGTGTTCGTTAATGGTACGGAGAAGGCATTGATAGACCAATGTAATGAGTATTTCTTCTCATCGTTAGGCCGTTACAAGTCTGATTACATCATAGGGAATGATCCGGGTTTAGTACAGATGCCAATGGCGAATGGGGTGTTTGTTGGAGCAGTCATGGATCTTTATGTGACTGGAATAGCTTTATCTGTGAGGCAGATTGGTGACTTAATGAAAGGTGAGAGTAGTATATCTATTCGAGGATAAATCGTATTCTTCGATCCTTAATAGGGGTCAGTTGGATGTTAAAAAATTGAATGTTCTTTTTATAGTCCTGGTTTCAGGCTTTTAAAGATTGTGCTAGCATAATGTTTTGGTGTACTTCGTCATAATTTTCATCAATTTTCCAAAAACTATTGTAATAATTTGCACTTTTGGCTAGTTTCATAGCTCAAAATTGATCATGTTACCACTTATTTTGGCCCGAGAGCAGAATTACAGGTAAATTTGAGTAACGAAATCAATTTTTTGTCTGCTTATTGTCACATTCATTGGACTTAGGTCCCGCAGGAATTAATCAAGATAATCAAGAACTCTTTTTGCAGGACTCAACGCTTGCGCATAATTAGCTCGATTACTTAAGATGGCGTCAGCGTACTTGTCGTTAATTCAGGTTTCAGTTTTTGTAGTTGTTAGGCAGTTTTGTAGGTTTATTGGTCTACCTTTCTACATTCATCTATCACTGCCAAAACATAAGTGGAAATCACTAAGTAATCGCAGTATTATTCTCATTAATTAAAGGCAAACCAATTACACCCGTGATAAACAACAAAGAGTCGGAAATACATGGTTGCAAAGTCAATGTAACGTGGAGTAGAAAAGAAATATGCACCGTAACGAAGAGCAGTGTACGCTTTAGGGAGATAAAGCCACAAGGCGATGAAGCTGAATGGACAGAATATAGGGTTCCTTCAACCACCTTTCATCTTTTGTCTCTGGAATGCGACAAGGAGTATGAAATTGGTGTGTCTTCCTGGTTTGGAGAAGTTCAAAGCGACTGGTCAGTTTCTTGGAAATTTAAAACCCGCTCTACAGGTGCGACATTACCTTATGTATGTTTAATAATAGCTGATAGGTTTTGGTATTGACACCAAACCGTATACAGTTCAACCTCTGCTTTGGGTCCACAATAGCCGGGTTCTCAAATCCCGCCTTCCCGCTAGTTTTTTCTTTGTAAATTCCGCTATCCCGCCTGTAGTTACTAGTAGTTACTTGTAGTTACTGGTAGTTAATAGTAGTTAAAGGTAGTTACTAGTAGTTACTGGTAGTTGCTAGTAGTTACTGGTAGTTACTTGTAGTTACTGGTATTTACTGGTAGTTGCTAGTAATTACTGGTAGTTGCTAGTAGTTACTGGTAGTTACTTGTAGTTACTGGTAGTTACTTGTAGTTACTAGTAGTTACTGGTAGTTACTAGTAGTTAAAGGTAGTTAGTAGTAGTTACTGGTGGTTACTAGTAGTTACTGGTAGTTGCCTTTAGTTACCTATTTTCCTCTCTTTTTCCAGCTGAGTAACCACGCATCTATGCAGCCACGCCTTTGCCACGCAAAAATGTTGCCGGTCACGGTAATTTTCGTATTCTAAACGGTAGCAAACAGGTAACCAATGTAACCTGAGATCAGGCCCAATTTTTGCGGTTCTCATACATTCTCCCTAACGGCTACCTCTAAAATTGGGCCTGATACAAACTCTCTCACGTTTGTGCTCGTTACGGCCAGGTTTTGGCCGTAACGCTGATTGGTTGTTAGAACAATGCAACAAGAACTGATTGCATCAGCGTACGGGGCGGGGGGGCTGGGGGGGCTGCAGCCCCCCCCCCCCCCCCCCCCCCCCCCCTGTCGGAAAAAAATATTCGAGCAACACTGATGTACCGTTCGGGCAAAGACACAGTAAAAAATATTTTATTATTTAATATCTTGATTTGTTTGTTTTCATCCCGCATCTCGCCTAATCTTCTAACTGATCTCTGTACTACTTCACGGGATGGCTGTTATTACTCGGAGTTAGAACATTGAGTTCTGCCGAGGGACTAAGAGTGATAATCAAGAACGCGCTCGGACTGGAACTGCGTATGAGTTGGCGGCCATGTTGATTTATATCAATTCTCGAGTGCATGTGCGTGTAATCTGGTGAATTGAAGTATGTCTTTGTCGAAGTCTCGTAAAAGATCATATCGATACCGTGTGAAATGTGAAGAATGCGAGAAAGAATTCGACTCCGACTATGTAGAAGCTCATTCCCGAATTGTTCACAGCGGCCGAAAAGTGAAATGTCTGCCAGTGGTAGAATCGTCAGAGCTGAAATTAAGTGGTTTCTTCTCTGAAAGCAGTGCAGCAGTCGACTCTCCAGGTCAGACACAGGAGGCATCGCTTTTTGGATGTAGTCCAGAGAGTGAACAACGTACTATTTCATCAACATACGAATCTGTTGCAAATATCCAGCCAGATCCTGAATCAATCGACCACAATTCACTTCGCCGCATCAAGACATTTTTAAGATCCACAATGGGACAAGACCGACTTAGCAGTATCGCCGTTATTAACATCGAAAGAAAGTATGCAAACAAGACAATGCAGAATGACATGCAAAGAATTATTCACATATTTGGGTGTCGAAGTAATCGTTCTTCATACTTCTTTTAGAGCTCAAATGGGTACGTTTTATCTCTCACTTCATGGTTTTGTATTTTAGAAATGTTCATCTCGATTTACCGAAAATATTTGCACTATTTTGAACGCCCGTGCTCTCACGGCATGGCGAAGAAAACTTGACGTCATGAAAGAATCATCTTGTGCATCTGTGACCAACAAGTTTCATTCGGGCGAATTATGTTCAGCCCCCCCAACAAAATTTTTCCCGTACGCCGATGACTGATTGGCTGTCGGAAACGCCGGAAGTTGAAAGAGCTTATTCCTCGCGTGGTTGTTTTCGTGAATGATTCGTCGTCGGCGGAGAGAAGGATCGATTTGTCTCTTGTATTGTTTTATGGTTGTATGGTAGGAAAATATGCCTTAATATGTGCGATGGAAATTCCGAAAATTCATATTGTTGTTCATATCTTCTTAGGATTTGCTTTATTTACGGAACTAATGTGAGTGTATCGCGGAGTTGAATCCCTCTGCAAGTTGTTGACCGCTAACAAGGTGCCTTTTGATTTCCATCTTAAAACTGGTTTCATTTGAAAGTTTAGCCGGGAATGACATCTCTGAACGGGGTACGCAAGCGGAGGCTCAATGCGAAAGAAACTTCAATCGCCAACTGTGAAGTATTAGACGAAAAATATCGCATCGCTGTTCAAGTAATTTTTGTAGGCATTATTATAAAAGCTGGTGGCTTAAGTTAACAGACTGGTTGTTTGCCTTCGCTTTTTGTAAAAAATAAACCATGAAAACTGGTGTCCTCGCTCGTTGGCTGTTTGCTTTTGTTTTTAAAGATTTATGTACTGAAAATCGGGGAAAATATTAAGGCAACAGAAAAATAGACATTTCAGTAAATTAAATTCTAGCGCGCCTAGCCAAAATAATAAAACTAGTAGAACATCGTGTCGCCGTCTTTTCGAAAACTTTTTACCTTCTACGCCAACAGAAATAACCTTCGAGATCTCCCTTAATCTCGCAAGTGTGCTGACTGTTTTATTTTTAGCTGAAAAAATTTACAGATAAAAGCTTTTTTTAAGTCAGTCAGTCTGCATTTTTCCCACGCGTGAAAAATTTGAATACTAGAAAAACAAGCAACGGAAGTAATTTTGGTTGGCTGATTTGGCAAATGTCAATCAATCAAAAAAGTGCGCGGCAGACGTTTTGCAGAAGGTTTGTATCAGGCTCTCTTTTCGTTTTGCCTTGCCAGCGTGAATGTAATTTTCAAAGCGAAACGAAAATAGAGCCTGATCTCAGGTTATAACCAATGTAGCTCGCAAAGCAGAGGCGTGATAGGGCACGACTCTGGGGCGCAGTAAATTAAGCGAGCTCTAGCATTTAGAGAACAAATCTTGTGTATAAATAGTAAACAAAAGCGGGCGGACACAAGAACCTTGAGGGAAACCCCATTTTAAGTCTCCTCTATGCAGATTCTTTACGATCTCCCTTCCAAGTACGATTTGAACCAGGAAAGAGACACCTAGTATTATTTGAAGCGATTGTAGTAAAATCCCATGGTCAACGGTGTCTGTCGAAGGCGGCACTTAAATCCAGCAGTAGTAAGAGTGATACATTGCCCTTGTCCACATTCATGAGTATATCATTCGTTACCTTGAACAATGCAGTCTCCGGACTGTGATGGGAGCGATAAGCAGATTGCAATTGAGGGAAGAGATTATTTGTAATCATGTCACAAACTGCAAGTTGCTTATAAGACGAAAATTCTTGAACAGCAGATCGAGGCCGGGCTCTTTTAATGATGGATATACTACAGCAGTTTTCCAGGTTTCAGCAAAATATCCAGTATGCAGGGAGAATCTGAGATCTGAGAGGCCACCACAAGCTCTGTCAATTTAGACACAAACTGCAAGTTGCTTATTAGACGAAAATTCTTGAACAGTAGATCGAGGCCGGGCTTTTTTAATGATGGGTTCCAGGTTTCAGCAAAATATCCAGTCTGAGTCTAAACATGAAGATGCAAGATTCGTTCTTTCCAGATGTAATCACATGACGAACTGTCTCAGTCAGGCTTGGCATTGGAAGTGGGAAAATACAATATTACCAGATTCAGATTCCAGGTTGGGCTCTGGCGTTGACAGCAAGAATGTCGTTCAGCATTGACCTGATATTGGTAATCCCGGCAATAAAAAACTGACCCATATTGTTTGCAAGAAGTGAAACAGAATGTGTGGAAGAGATAGATCTTTCTTCATATTCAATAAACTCTTACTTGCCGCGAACGGCCTAATCTGGTCTGTGCTGTTATCTTCGATAAACTGATCATATAGTAAACACGGCGTGTCTCATTCATGAAATTTAACACACGATTTCTTTCCTTCTTAAAAGCAGCAAGATCAACAGGTAATCTTGTAGCTCAACACGTCTTTTCAGCATTTCGTCTCAAGCGTTTGGCATTCCTAATATCCTCATTGAACCACGCAGCAAGAAGCCTGTCATTAATGTCACGAGTTAAGACAAGTGCATACATATCCAGTTGAGATCGTAACGACTCATTATAACAGCTGACTAGAGAGTCTAAGTCGTTAGGTGGATCATGATAAAGCTGAGAAGAAGGAATGGCCTCAGAAATTGGTTAGGGTCAATTGATTTCATTTTCCTGAACTGCACATGCGTGACATTAGCTTGAGGTCTATCAGATCTTATTTGACAGAAGACTAGAAAATGGTCGGAGAATAACTCACAGCAATGAATGTTATCAGATGTACGAGTGATAATCAAGTCAAGTGTATGGCCAAGTTCATGCGTAGTAGACAAACATGCTGCGTGAGACCCATTGACTCCAGTATATCCGACCGGTAGGTCCATACGGATGTTAAAATCGCCCAAAATTATCGAGGGCTCACTTGACATGACCAGAGACTCGAGGTAATCGGTAAAGGGCCCACTATAAAATGTGGACGTGGTCACAGGATGTTTAGCAGAATATGGAGGCCTGTAATCTGTAACGAGTCGTAAACGAGAAGTAGTTCCTAGGAAACTTAATATTCCGTTTATAAGTTTACTAGGAAACTTATTCCCACCATACATCAACAGTTCTTTACATTGTTGATTCTTTGTATCCCTCAGTGACCAGAGACGCTCTTACAATTTTACTCTCTCACAGGTGTTCCCATACTCTGGATAGTGTTGGGAGTTTCCGTGGCTCTTTCTGCTTTGGTGGTGGAGATGATTGTGTACCGTAAGAGAGCAAAGAGGAATGAACGGTATTCCATAAAATGTTATTGTCTATAGGAATGATTAAGGTGTATTATGATAATGATATGCATGCGGAAATAGACGATATTTTTCCTGTGTAAGTGTCTGTCTTTAAGTGTCCGTCTCACTCAGTCAATTCGCGCTGGTGAGTGACCTTCCTTACACATCAAGGCGATGTAACTTTTATCACCTTGTATGAACTAGGAAGCCATCTCTGATTTTAGCATTACCAGAAGCCCATGATTAATGACAACGAATTTCATTATCATTTAATTTGCACTATTTTCTTTAGGTCCAGTGAATCTGACATTGCTGAGTTTATGTTGCTGGAAGTCCCACACGAACGGGTTACTATCATGGAGGAACTGGGACGAGGCGCTTTTGGAAGAGTTTATAGGAGCGTAATGAAGGGGTTACCTGAAAAGAATACATCCTCCAAACCCAAGGATCAAAGTTTGAATTCGCATGAGGGACGTATTGTTGCTACAAAGGTTCTACCAGGTGCGTGAATTCAGAATGTGGCAGAAAGATGACTTACTCTTTCAGCAAACGCTATTTACGGGGGTGATTCTTATTAATAACAGGCAAGAGAGCCTCTCTTGTAACAGGTTTGAGTATTTAATCCAATAGATAGCAAACATTATATCGTGGAAAACAGCATCTCAATGCACCAGTCGGTAACAGTGTGATGTCCCTTAGGGGCCCATTTTAGATCTTAAATTTTAGTTTCTACTTATATTAATGACCGCAATTGACCACACAAATTAAAGTAGACATAAAATTCTTCAGTGAGATCAGAACATTGATAAGGTGTGTTCCAAGGTTAGTCGTGTTATAAGTGGTCTTAGACAGTCAGGATTGAGATTATGTCACATTAAATGTACTAAAAAGTATATAGCGCTTTTAATCGATGCCCGTGTTTAAGCGAAAACCGAGCGGGCGTCTTTTAACAAAACCACACAGATATAAAAAATGCAAAACAGAGCAGGCTCCATGATCACTTCTCAAGGGTGTGACATGATGACAGATTATCTCTTTAAACCAATTCAAAAATGTTAGCCATGCCTTCGTAATGTGTAGATTGGTGGTTCTCTTATGTGATCTTTCGAAATACGTTATTCACATGTTTCAGTCACTTGAGAACTTTATCTGATCGTATAACTGCAGCTTCACTTAGAGAACTACATTGGCTTTCCTTGGAGCATAAGTAGCGGATTTTAAATTATTCATGTTCGAGCTGTAATCGTCATTTGTTTCAAACTTACAAGCCTGTTAGGAGTTTCCGATCATCAACCATGAAATTGTTAATCAGTGACACCCAGAACAACGCTAAAATTTTATCGGGCCCCTTTTGTGCCCCTAAACTTTGCAATGATTCTCCAGAGCACTTACAGTGTAAAATGGAGTTTGAATGTTCGTTCTTCTAAGAGCAATCTTAGTAAAAGCTTTAAAAACCTCTAAGCGTTATTTTTATTTCGTACTTTTGTTTAACAATTTTTCCTTTTTGTAATGTTACTAGATACTGCTTTCTAGTCGTTTAAGTTTAAAACATTTATTTTATGACGATGACGGTGAGCCGAAAACCCTTGGTGAAACCCAACTACAAAAGCGTACTGGGATGTCCCAGTCTATGCAGAGTCAATGAAAGTGAGCCAGTTGGATAGATGCGTTAGGATTACAGATGTATACTCAAGGAAAGTCATATTACCGGAGATAAAGTACCCGTGGATCGAGAAGAGAGAAGCAATTAAAGAACACAACACGTGGCGTCTAGAATTAAAGAGACAAGTTTCCGGACTTAAAGATCTTCCAATATTACATCATCTTACATGTCGTGCTTGGTGATCGTTAGATGAAGAGATCTATGACGGTTTTTCTTTGAGACTTTTTTTTATCTACGTCACTTAACTTAGGGAACCAATTTTTTAACAAATAGATTTTTTTCTCGAGCAGAAATTAGGACCTCAGCTATTGACTGTGTTTTATTTTCATAGGTTACATATACTTTCATTTTAATTAGTTCTTTTTTTCTTTACATCTGGTTTCAGTTGTTTAGTACTAACTGATATCGTGTAGCATTTACATAGGTCACTGTTACCGGATTTTTTTAAAATGTCCTTTTTTTTTTCTTCAGAAAATGCCACGGAGGAGGAAAAATGGCAGTTAGTTCGAAAAATTGAGCTGATGAAGGAAGTCGGAACACACCGTAATATTGTGAGCATGCTCGGCTACTGGATCCAATCACCTCCCATTATGTTAATCATGGAATATGTTCCAAACGGAGATCTTCTTCAGTGGCTCAGAAACAAAAGGCAACAGGTATCATTACTTTATAAGCTGTATCAATAAAAATTTGCTGCCCTGTTTTTTGCCTTTTGTTCAAAAAATACCTGGCAGGCTCTCCATTCGCAATAGTGCTGCGCTTAGGTATTATCTATAGAACTGAAAATGCAGACAAACAAATTCCTCAATTTTTGTTTGTCTTTTTGTCAATGAAATGTCAAGTTTGTCTGACTTTTGTCATGAACTAACAAAAATAGCATACACGAGAAAAACATTGCAAATTGGTCACTCTGACGTCATTAGTATATTCTGTGCTTCACTTTAATTTTCTAATGATCATCCTGCTGGGTGTGTATGCGTTTTTTTCTTACATTGTGTGGTCTCTTAAGGCAGAAAGAAAATCCTCTATCTCACCACGCGTCTAAAAACCATCGTCTTCAGTAAAAATAATAAGATGCTAAACAACTTGATGTGAGAATTTGTACATGTTACCTATAATTTAAGTTCTCAAAGACAGAGAGGTGCACTAAAATAGTAGATATCAATGCAACCGGATATTCGTATTTTTCTAAACGCGGTTTATACAGCCAAACTGTTTAGATGCTATTCATGTAATCGGAAAACAAAGATCGGTAAATAGACAAAAATATGTGTTCATAAAGTCAATAAAGTCAAGCTTGCCCCGGCAGGATCAGTTAAGGTTTCCCGGAAACTGACAACCTATCCCTCCCCTTAGCCACATTTTGCCTAAGTGAAAAGTTAGTGTTGATGTTGTCTTAGGGGAGGGGTAGGTGGTCAGAAGAGAAAAAAAATACTTGACGTTTTGAGCGTTTCCCCCAGGGGGTACTCCAACCCGATAGGATGAGGCTCTCCATCCTTAAATATGGCATCCTTGTTGCCCTTATTAGCGCAGTGTTGCCGACGTGATCCTTAGATAGGGTATCAATGCCTAACACACGAGAAACAAATCATAGATCTGTTAAAACTGAACTTTACCCCAGGGCTGATTAGGAGCGCGATTTAAGAAAGTTTTTTTTTTCTGTTTCCACTGATCCTTAGGTCTTGTTTTCCTTTGAACTGGGCTTCATTTTCCATGTTTCGGTCTTTATTAGGATATTGGTTTTCGCCTGTCTCAACTATTCGAACTTTCTGAGAGTACCACCCTTCCCCCAGGTGGGCGTTAACCTTTTCTGGTCAGCATGAATCACGGGATTACTAATGGTGGAGCTACGCTATTGTTTGAACATGGTAAGAAGACAAGAATAGTTTACTTCAACGAACGCTTTTCATTCTGGTATTTTACTTATTTTTTTCTCATTTTCCCATGTATTCACCGAAGAGAGAATGATCATTCTTTCTTGATTCACCATAGTTGAGCTCCGCCATTTGATAAACCGTCCTTGATTCAAGCTAACAAACGGCTTCCACTCAAAATGCCCGTCAGCTTTTCGATCCACGGTCTTTCAATGGTGGCAAGATGAGTTATTCAAATCAGTCGATAACACCAGAGTTTTGCTTTTCACCCTCCGACCGACGAGTAGAAAAGTTTCCTTTTAAAAAACCTTTCAAAATATTTTGGTGAAGATAATGATTGTCCGTCCTGAAAGCCCTGTACGAGATATGACGTCACAAGTGGCATTAGGTCAAACCAAATATTCAAAAGCACACGTCGCGTTTTTGGGACTGTGTATCTTAAAATGTCATAAAAAATTGTAACAAAGCAGAAGAAAAGTTTTTTTTATATTGCAGTTTAATCCATATGAATTTTTTCCGAGGACGATTTAAAGAAAGTTGGCCCATAAGGTATTCCCGGCTAGATTTTCAGTTTAACATCGGTTAAGTAATCTTTCAATTCACATCGATTCCTTTTAAATGTGTAAAAATATTTCGGCCAACCAACTGATAGTGTTGAAATTGTTTCTGCTAACAAAACCGTTTCATGATCAGACGGAATTCATTTCAATATTTTTTTGCAGCTTACAATGAAAAATAGTCGTCAAAGTGATGTCGTTGAAAGGCTTAAGCCTCCTGTTCCTGAGAGGCCGAAACTGGTGTCCAGGAACCTGCAAACAAAAGATGTCCTGGATGAAAACCTGAAAGAGGAGAACAGGGAAAGAAATAATGAAGAAAGTGAAAAAGACGGTGGTTATCATCGCAGCGAGACGAAGGAAATTAAAATCGACCTAGAAGACGATGAAAGAGGAGTTCTAATCAACGATGCGCCTCAATCTGAGATGGAAACTTGCTTAAACATGGAAGACAAAGATGACAAGGGAGAAGAAGAAAGTGACGATGTCAACACGCCATTTCTACAAAATGAAGGACAAAAGGGGTCGGCTACGTCGGTGATGGTGTTACCTTCGATCAATATTGCCCACTTCTCCAAAGAAAAAGAGCTCACTCCTGCTGAGGCTTTAAGAAACGTCGAAGAAAAGATCACCATCGAGAAAGAAGAAGGCAGCTGTGAGGGCAAGGAAGATGATGAAGAAGACATTTCTGGGAAAGAAGTCTTATGTTATGCGTGGCAGATTGCTAAAGGGATGGTAAGAACTTTTTCGACTGAAGAATGCTTTGAGCAATTTAGTCATCGTTTGCAAATCTCAAGAATCTGCCTCTTCCCCGTATTAATACTGTTCGGTCATGAGACGACAGATTTTTCAAGCATTCAAATTTCTGCGTCATTTATAACAGACCATAGTAGCGCTAACTACTATCTTGCTGAATTTTTCGTGAAACACGACACATATAAAATTGAGCTGTTTGATCTTAAAATAGGTCAGAAACGAGTTTTTTTAAATTTTCTATAGCCCGAGAAGCCAAAAAAATCACATGGAGCCGTTGTGAAGGTACCTATTGAAAAATCAGGTCTGTTCGTATTTTCGAAAAGGTGTCTAATGAATACCGCCATATGATCGGAATAAGGCTAAACTATCAGTTATTTCATTTGAATCGTACAAGCCTGACATACAGGGATGTAGCCAGCTTTTCGACTAGTTGTAGGCCTGGCTGACTTTCATTTCCACATATCCTGAAAATTGCACGCATGACCAGTACGTACTGACCTCACCAACACTTTGAGCTCTTATGTTTTTTTAGCTCACCCCAACAATGCATAATTTATTACAAGCAGTAGAGTGATCCAATCAACAATTCGAAGGCCTGGGCCTACAGGACTATGGGCTGGCTACGCCCGTGACATTCACGGCAGAACAGGAAATAGAAAGCAAAAAGAGAGGAAAAGAAAAGAAGGGAAGTAGAGAAAAGAAAAATCAATGGTTAAATTTGTTTTCGCGACTGGATGACTGAGCAGCACGGACTAGATAAATCTTAACTCCCGTAATCGGGATCTTGGAAAGCACAATAAACGGTCTGCAAGTGGAACTGACGGCTGAAAGGATTGCTTTTCGTAAACGGCAACTATGATGGTATTTGCTAACTATTGTAAGCTCAATTGATATACCCGGTGGCTCAGCTGTATATTTGGCTCTAAATGAATAATGTTCACCAGGTATGCTGTTTTGGGCGACTTCGAAATAGAAATCAGCATTATAGTAAAAACCAATAAGTTTTTTTTTCTTTTTCGGGCGTGGCAGTCTAAGGAGGGCTTTATTCCACGCACCTTAAGTCTCCCTGAAAAACAGCATTTAATTAAGTGTCAACAGGTGTCAACGAGCTTTCTTCCGCGATTGAAATCTTAACTGAAAACCTTATTTTTCAGCCAATATTCATCCCTTCGAGTTTTTGAGGGTAAAATCTGAAGGGAAACAAAAATTACTTCGAGTCAGCGGGAGTTTCGAGTTATCGAGGGTTCGAGTTACCGAGGATAAATTACAGTAAAGGAAATCCAGGGGAAATGGATTCTGGTTCGAGTTAGCACAAGGTTCGAGTTAGCGAGGGTTCGAGTTATCTGGAGTCGACTGTAGTTCACTTAGCTTGTTCAACTTTGACGGCTTTTTATGCTGAAAAGTATACGTCGCGGGGATATTGTAAACCAATTCCTTAATTTGTTCCTTCGTTTTCCAACAGCTGTGACGGAAATCCTCCCTCCATTCTTCATGAATAGGCCGACGATCACTTCCTCCAGCTTTCCGGACCGTTTGCCAGGCACAGCTTGCAGTAGCCTGTTCCAGGCTCTCGATAGTAGGGGTGGCACTGGCAAAAATAAGGCAAAAAAGCTTTAGGCACCGGCAAAAAAAGTGTAAAGCACCGGCAAAAATATAAAAGCGTGATCTAGGAAAAAGGGACGGTGGCGGGCTATTTTTGAGCCTGGAACAGATGTTTCATTGCACTTGGTTGCTTTTCCGGAGTTCGTTTGCAACGATATCCCGGTTAAACTGCTATCCCCCTGCCATATCGTAGAATCGAGCTTCCATTTTAATTTCATATTGGAATCTGGTAACTAAAAATTGTTTGAGAAATAATTTCGTTATTTCTCTGCCAGGAATATTTGGCCAGCAAAGGATTCATTCATCGTGACCTGGCAGCCCGTAATATCCTACTTGGTGAAGACAGAGCGGTGAAGATTGCTGATTTTGGTTTGTTACGCCACGCAAATGAGAGTGAAATATACGAAGTTACGAGCGTACACAAGCTACCAATGAAATGGATGGCACCTGAAGCGTTGGAAAGCGGCATTTTTACTTTCAAGACTGACGTGTGAGTATATGTTAACGAGGCCACAGTTAGGCCAAGCTTAGGCTTCCTGTGATGCAGTGTGAAGTTGAGGTTTTAGATAACAAAGACCCTGCAATGTACTGTTTAGAACTGTCTGAAAAGAAAGAGCATAATTTTGATCATGACACTGTCTACAGTAGCGGTTATCACTCTATCTCTAAAGAAATACTCAAGTGTTTGGAAAACATTAGCCTGTTCCAGGCGTGAATCTTGAAAATAAGATTTATAAACAGAAACTTTGAGCCAATGAAGTTAATCAAAGACCATCTTCGATCCTAGATTCCACGCTCCACATCCCGCATTCCAGATACTAGATTCCGGATTCCAACTCAGCGTATTCCAGATTTCAAAAGGCCTAGATTCCAGAATTTCATAGTTAGCTGGATTCCGGATTCCAAAGTCCATGACTCCAAGCAAAAATTTCCTGGATTACCATCCATGGGGCGAGATAAACAAAATTGATATTTCTATGAAGTTAATTCTTGCTATTTCTTTATCTGCTTCCTTTTATTGCAGATGGTCTTTTGGAGTTGTTTTGTGGGAACTAGCCACCATGGGTAAGCTAGTTTTATAAATCTTTGTATACTGATGCTGGTAGAATAATACTCTAGTCATTTTCCCATACCCGAGGGAATTGAGAGGAAGCCCCCATGACAGTAGTTAGGAAAAAGCTGACTGTTCAGTTTTAGGATGGCAGTCACGGGAGAATAATGTCATGATTGCTAAACAACTAGAAAACATAATAGGCTAACTTCCGCGGCTCTCCCAGCCGTCTTTACCGGGAAGGAGCACAGGCTCATAGTAATCCAGCCTATAAGCCATACCCTTAACCACAACTTAACCTGATATCACGTGTCACTTAGCGAAATAAATTCTTAGTAATGGGAAACTTGTAGATTACGTTATTTTAATCCCTCCTGGAGGTTGGTAAATTGATAATACATGATGGTCATTGAACTGAGTGGAGAGCAATTTGGTCTGATATCATACGCGTGATTTCGAGCGCGAGTTCGATTGGAGATAAGAAGTATAATTTCAGACTAAAATTGCACGTCACGAAGTGAAATTATCACTTTATTACAGCCATTTTGAAATCGCAGAATTTAATCCGTACCAGCAGTGATTGGCCGTGGCACCAGATAAGTTAGCTCGTTATCCCCCATGCCATACTCGTTAACATATATTCTGAAGCCATGCAAAGAGATGATTTAAGTGGTGTGAATAAAAGCATTTGAGTGGCAGGTCATCTCATTAAGACAGTGAGCTTTGCGGATGATCAAGCAACCTTGGCCAATTCAGTTAAAGGTCTGCAGCTTATGATGGGTAAAATACAGTAAAGCGCAGGGAAATATGATATGAAGATCAATGTTAAGAAGACTAAGCTGAAGAAAATCAGAAAGAGGCCTGGTGAGGAATTCACGATATTTCTTGAGGGTAAACAATTAAGCCAAGAATCGTCGCACTTTAACTACCTTGGGAGCCTCATTACACAGGATGGATCCTGTGAAAAATAAGTTAGATCGAGGATAGCCCGAAAACGCGTTTACTAAGAAAAAAGAACTGCTGACAAAAGCCTTCAGCGCGCTAGCCTTTGTCTGAAGAAGAGAATTATAAGGACTGTCATCTGGGGTACTCTTCTAAATGGAGCCGAATGATAGACCTTAAAGAAAGAGGACGTGTAAAGGCTGGAGAGCTGTGGGATGTGGCTTTGGAGAAAGGTTTTAAACATAACTTGGTCTAACAAAGTCTGTAACGAAGAAGTATTGAGGCGTGTCGGTGAGGAGAGGGCCATCATATCTGTTATCAACAGAAGACAGAGAGTCTGGCTTGGTCAAACCCTATGACATGGTGATCATGTCCCATTACTCATTGAGGGAAGAATACCAGGAAAGAGACCACCTGGAAGACTTCGAGCGGGAATGCTGGATAGAGTGAAGGATGGCAGCTCTTACGTAGCGGTCAAGATGCTTGCCTTAGATCGAGAAACATAAGGAAGGACTTGCCTGTGGGCAGATTAAATGGCCTGTTAAAAAGCGGAAACAAAAGGGCTTTTACATCTCATTTTGTATTCGAAACAGAAATGATACCATAAAAAGCAAGGTGCGACGGTGCGACGTGGTTTAGAACATAAATAACGCGATTTAGAACAGATATGATTGTGTGATTCGTAAATAAATCTTAAAAATCTTTGATAAGACAGAATTGATCTTTATTTTGTTATTTTAGGGGGTACTCCATACCCTGGGATAAGCCCTATGAGGCTATGCAGTTTACTTAAATCTGGGTATCGGATGGAGAAACCCAACACGTGCAGCGATGAAATGTAAGTCAGAATAGAAATAATAACAGACATCTAAATAGAGGGCACGATGAAGAAATACTTACATAGTCCTTCAAACAGTTTTTTTTTTCTAAAATTGTCAGCCTTTTCAAAGGAGTGGAAACTGCAGCGCGCCTCTTTCCTTTACGTTACCTTATTCTAAAAAGAGCCTATAGAACATAAGTGTCTTCAATATTTAAAGTAAATGGAGACATATCGTTGTGTAGCGGTATTTTAAACTATGGCTTCCTTTTTCAACAGATACAAATTGACGATGGACTGCTGGAAGGAGGATCCAAATGAACGACCCTCATTCGTTCAACTAATACCGATACTGGAAGAGATGATGACAGAAGATACCCCTTACTATTATTTCAGACTACTGGATCAGAACCAGCCATGTTACCGTGAGGCATCCGCTACTAACATCAGTAAAACTAGTACTCTTGATACCAAGCTGTAATTTCTGTAGGGGCTCTATGGTTTAATATTTGTCAAAGCACCCTTTTTTTCTTTAGATTGTTATAGGGGTCTTGAAGCGGGGAGGAGAGGGGGAAGCTCCAATATGAAAGCATAGGGGAATGCTCGACGGATAAGTAGATTAATAATTGCAGTTGAACCGTCTGCAACACCAAGAAACTATACCCATAAACTGAACACCGTTGTTTTCATCTTCACTGTTTTCCAATATTCATAACCAGTCTCCTCAGTTACGATCACAAATGGCAGCCAAAGTAGAACACTCTCTAACTCATTATGACAACGTCTGATCTTTTCATAACCATATAGATATTTCTTTACGCAGAACCCTAAAGCTACACGCAAACGGACGCAACAACTTCCAACAATGTTGAACAATGTTGCGAGTTGTTAGCCAACAAAGTTACGTCCGTTTGCAGGGGGTTAAGTGATACATTTAAGGTTAAAAATATTGGCTTTTTGTCTTGCACAGTCCATCCTCGGAGACCCAGGGGCAGATAGAGGGGGCGAGGGAAAGTCTAAACGGGCAGGAAAATATGGCACGAAGAAAAGTAAAGAACGGCTAGAAGAGCCCCTGGGGACAATGTCTTACCAGACCAGTTCCAAACGGTCGCCGCCGTTCTGGCTTCTGATTGGGCAGAAAAACACAAACGTTTTCTGGCACCAATCAGGAGCCAGGACGGCGGCGACCGTTGAGAACTGGTCTGGTAAGACATTGTCCCCAGGGGCTCTACTCGCCATTCTTTACTTTTCTTCTTCGTGGCATATTTTTCCGCCCGTTTAGACTTTCCCTCGCATCCACTATCTGCCCCTGGGTCTCCGAGGATGTGCACAGTCAAAGTGAGACCAAAAACTGCAATGTCTAAGTCTAAGAGAGACGAGCAACCCCGTCATTATATGGGAGTTCCCTTGCCCACCAAGGAACAGGACTTAGATGACGAGCGCAATTGTTTAATGGGTTATTGCAATAAAATACCTAATAATAGTTAATTTCATTTGAAAGACATCGAGAAAATACTGAATAGCACTGGTAATATAACAATTGTAGGGACTAAAATCGGTTCATTCTCAACAAATGACTATTAAGTTGTTAGTAGTTCGGATTGTTTCTTTTACTTTTTTAGTCTGTCCACACTATACTGGAAATAGATTTTCGTGTCGACATTAAAATGTATCCGGCAGTATGAACGACAACCGTATAGAACTGGAACAAGTCGTCCACACATATCGAACATCATACCAGAGCGGCAGGTTGGCCGAGAGTTCAGTTTGGTGTACTAAATCCCAATCCTCTCTCCTAACATTTACTTTCATATCAGTGGCTCCCAGCCCACGCTCGCCCCTACTCATTTTACTTGAAAAACTGTTCACACTGCGACAAAAAGTGGCAGAAATCTATACGATATGTGATGATCCATTTTTCAAGATCGGCGGAGGCGCAGTTTCATTCCTTAACAGAAATAGCCGGAAAATCACCGTTTTTCTATATGAGCTGACAGAAGCAAAATCCGGTATTATTTTCATGTCGGTGCAAGGGCTATCTGATCATAGCCTTCAGAGTTTCTCATACGCCAGCTACTAACCTACCACATAATTCCGTGGCTACAATTCAATGTTACGAACATTTCAATCGGCTAGGTTAGATTACAACATTGCCACTCCCTATAAACATGTTATGTCATGTTGGAGAAGCAAACTGTTGACTCAAAAAGGTGTGATCAGGAGTAAGGTGATAAAAGGCACTTTGGTTCACCATAACAATATTGCGGCAGTAAAAGAAAAAAAAGCTTAATTATTGTAGAGATCTTTGCTGGTGTTGAATAATAATTGTAGAGATTATAGTTTAGATTTTTGTGCTCTTTAGCAGATCACTAGGAAACCCACTTCTGGGTGTGAGAAGTGAAGATTCGGATTATCAGGGCAGTTCGGAAAAAATAACATGCAATTTCCGACCATTGGTGCCAATACAATAAGCAACGCAGGAACCTTTTTTACAACTTCTGCAGCTAAGTTCTGGTTTGGAAGTCAGTATACAGCTATTTCGAGAAAGGTTGTCGGAAAGAATGTGGACACGACCATCACGAAAGGTATAAATGTGGGATATGATCGATACACTGTTCCTGATGACTGTAGCTGTCGAACCTACTTTTGTTTCTTTACTTTACTTTACATATTTCCATGACCTTTCGTGCCAATTTTTTAAAATTTCTCTGAAGAAAAGTGAACTCAAAACCACCCACAATGCCTTTCGGAATTGTTAGGTTCACTTTTTCCGACAACCTCTCTCGAAATAGCTGTATATAACACACTATTCACTGAAGACACACAATCAGGGTCAGCAATGGAAAGGAAGTTATCCGCCTCGGCGTTCATCCGATACCCCTCCTCGATCTGCATAATTTATATAATTCTTTTATTTAATGGATCATACACCAGGAACGAAGTCGGCAACAGCAAGAGTGTTTCAATGGTTGTAGCAAGAACTTAATTTATGCAACTACATTTATTCATTTAATACATAATACATATTTACATAACTATAGTGCTTAATTTTATAATGATAATAATAAATTTTTGAATGGTAAGGGTAAGATTAAATATTGTAGGGGCTTCAGTATGAATGAGGTCACTTTGATATATCGTGCTATTGTCCAAATTCATAGCCAGGCCAAGAAAACCAGAAGAAACGAAAGCCTGTCATCACTCTTCTTCCTAGTGTCCTCAGGACATGACGTCAATGGATATATCGACAGTGGCCTATTTCATAAACGAATGTCCAGCTTTTGTCAGTTTCTATATATTTGATGTCATTCTTTAAAATAAATTAAAGGCTTTTAAACTTTATCTGCGTTTGTCGTTCATTTCTAAGTGATACGCTGAGAATCTCGAGAAAAGCAATCTCCCTGTTCCCCACAAGACAGGCTGTTCAGCCTAATGATTCAAATTAGAGGACAAGCGAGACCATTATGTGGTATCTTTGTGTTCTAAAAGGTTAATTCGAATCACACATGTGTTTGACCACATTATGCAGACGACAAAACAGGTTGTGCAAGATCACTATTTTTTTTTGTACCTGCTAACTGATAAAAAACCAATTGTCTAGTCTGTGTCTGTGTATACAGCAACCCCTTAGGATTTTTCCTCAGGAGAGCTATTTTGAATGGACCGGCACAAATATCATAAGGTACATTGCATGTTGGACTAGAGAGTGAACTGATCGAGTGAGACAATTTGAACGTGAGTTAAAAACGAGGGTTGTAAAAGAGCCGGCTTCTTTGGCTCTCTAAGAAAGGGCATAACAGATTCTATGGTAAATAACTTCTAAGCGCACCTGTATTTACTATAAACACGTCAAACAACAAGAAGATATATTGAAAGATGGTGCCACTACACAAATGCTTGTGGAAGTAACGTCATATGAGCTTGGTTGAGGATATACAGTACAGAGGCACCCAACGCAACGACCGAATGGTTCCTATTAAGTCAGGAGTGTCTTATGGGAATTTTTGTCGTCTCGAAAGTTTTTGGAGGGTTTTCCTCTCATCCGAAACTGTTAGCTACCATGATAGGTCGACTGGTCAAAAAATAGAGGATATGGAGTAGCTGTACTTTCTACCGAAATTCTCAGGAGACCTTCTTTAATAATGATGGCAATATCTTGGGAAAAAAATGTGAAAATCGCCGAATACCTTTTTCGAATAGGACTGGCAGTTATCCAGGAATTTTAAGCCTTTCTCGAGCTCAAGACATTTCTTGGCAATATTTGCTCCTTTGAACAGTTATTGTACAGAAAAAGAGTCCTTGGGTCCCCCTGACAGTAGCCTGCGAGGAAGCTCATTGTGAGAAGTCGCGCGTGAGTGTGACAAGAAAGGAGATGTGAGAGTGAGGAACAGCCAGCGTTGTCGCGCGACAGTCGCACTCGAAATGGAGTCGAGGTTGCTCGCAGGCTAAACATACAAAATTGAATTTTCCTGAACGTTGAAATTGTTCATATGCACCATCTTGTAACCATTGGGAATCTCTTATGGTAACCTATGGAACGACGGGTAATTTCTGTGTCGAGCCTTAGAATGACTCATTAATTTTAAATAAAACTGTTTCTTACCTTATTTATTCATTTATTTATGAGCATAATATTCAGAGCGAATTACAGCAAAGAGCGCAAAAGTGTGAACGCTTAGATCTATTCACATTCTTTCGTACAGATTTAATCCAGTCAGAAGCCAGCTGCAAACTGCCCTCGAATTCTGATAAGTTAATCTCTGCATGAAAGAATGTGATTTAATTAAAGGAGGTCACATTTTTGGGCTCCTTGCTGCAAAGGTTTGATTTTAGCCGGTTTTTTTTGATAATCAAAGCAGGAAAAATCGTGGTAGGGAAAAGAAAGGCTCAGGGAGAGGTTACATGCAATAACATCACAGGTTTATGAGCCCACCAAACTAACATTCATCATCACCACTGGGCACGGAGGCTTTTAGTATTTACGTATTGTATGGGAACGAGAATGTACCAAGACATATTCTCCTCAAACGCTTTAGTTGCCCTCATAGACATCCCCATGCACCTCGTACCTCAAAACTGCTGCCAGTGGGCACTAAAACTGATATCGATAGATGTCATTTAGCGCCTTCCACTCAGGGACGGGACTAGACTTGACGGGAAGGGGCTGGCTCTATTGTTCTTCTTTATATCAACTATGCTTGCAATGATTTCGCCCGCGATTATCCCGTGTCCATTAGCTTCCCACAGTGGGAGACGTTCCTTTATCATTTACCATCCCGCCGTCCTTTGCGCCTATTTTATAGAGAAACCGTCGTAATCAGTGGCAATTTAGGCAGCACAATTTGGAAGCTTATAGGTAGAAAAATTCTTGTCTTAATTAAGTTGTAATTAAGAAGAATTTCGTCCAAAAACTGCTGCATTCGAATAAAATGTTTACTAAATACTCAAATTCGACATCTTACATATGGTACGGTACAAGAGGAAGGACGCCTTTTGCTATATTTACGACAAACATGATTAAATTGGTCACTGGCCAATTTTAAGGTTTTTGAAACGACTTGAAATTTTTAAAAAAGCGCGCTGAAATGCAACTAATGTAGCACCAAAACAGTGTTTCGATGTAGGACTAGAGTTTCTGTTCACTCTTGACTGATTGCACCAATCGATGTCTTATTCATTAAAAAGATGACTAAACAAAATATTTGAACAGAAATTTAAATGAAGGTGATACGCTTGCAAAGTAAAACTTCACGAAAGGTTTATTAGCGAGATTGTCTTAGACCTCCGGGGGTCGGGGTTTTCGATCTGTATTACGCAAATTACTTTGCATAATATACAGGTAGTTTCAGTTTTCAAACAAAAGTCTTGGAATACAAACTGTAAACAAACTAATCTCGCACCGGTCTTTTATAATTACTGGCAAAACGTCCTTAAAGTAAGCGCCACTTAAATCAGTGAATTCCAATGGAACATCCTTTTGCTATTTATAGCCTCCCAGGGAGAAAGAGAGAAAAACTCAATGGAAAACAAAAGCGAACGTTTCAAATCCAGCGAAACTGAGACGGAGAGCAGACGAGAAGCTTTTTTCCGATTCAAAGGGGTTGATAATTCTGATAAAAGTGTCAGCTATGGCCGTGGAAAAAAGATTATAGACACCAAAGAATCTTCGTGTCAAACAGAACTTGACGAAATCTTGCGGCGAAAAATGGAGGAATTTGAAGACGAACTGGAACAAGTGCGAGAGACAATGGTGAAAGAATTTGCTGAAGAGAAGGACAACTTTGAATTGAGAGTGAGGAGTGATGATAACGAGATCTAAAGACGAGCTTATTAGAGTCCTTACAGAGGAAAAAGACTTCTTTCGGAACGAACTTTGTGATCTGAGGAGATCATTCGACCTTTTTACTAGACACGTTCATCTCGATGCATTCCATCACCTGGGCTAGACACAAAGTCAACGGCGAATGGAACAAGCAGTTGTTGTGACAACGTCTTTAATAAAGCGGACAACAGAGAACTATTGACTCTGCTGCGAAAACGGAAGAAATCTTGTTAGGATCGTTTGAGAGAGAAAAAGCTGCGATGTCAGAAAGGTTCAGCAGGAGATAACCTCTTTGCGCAAAGTCGTGGAAGACGAATGTGAATCGAAATACTCTTTGAGCGAGCTTTTCTGCTGCAGAGCATTGAAGTCCTCAAAGAAGGTCTTGATATTTTGAGAATTCAAAAATATGAACTTGCCAAAATTTTCGAAGGGGAAAAGAATGCCATGGAGCTCAGCTTTAAACGAAAGGAGGATGAACTGCGGCGGCAATTGAAACTAGAACTTCAGCGGAAAATGATTCTTGCTCAAAAACAACAAGACCAAACTAAAATTTAACACTACCAAACGTTAGTTTTTTAATGAACTCATATACATGTTCTGGAATCTAATTGGCTGAGAGAAATGCAGCTTTTAGTTAACAGAGAAAAACACGAGGAAGTATAATGCAAAGGAAGGAAATAAAATGAAAATATCTCGAGGAATGTAGAGCTAAAGGTTGCTAATAAACAGTAAAAGAAAGACTTAAGATAAGGTCGCACGTGACACTGGGATGTGTTTTGGCGACGAATTGTGATCCAGTAAATTTTTTTCGAGTATATTATTTCATCTCACGTAAGGAAATCCAAGACCGTCTTGGATTCTGGACTCCACGCCGTGGATTCCGGGTTTCAGGTACTGTATTCCAGTCTTTGTCAGTGGAGCTTGGCCCAGGATTCCGGATTCGACAAGCAAAAATTTCCCGGATTCAGGATTCCTTAAGGAAAAATTCCCGCATCCTAGAATCCGGATTCCCTCAAATTGGGCGAATTATTAAAGGGTAATCATACGACTTTTCTCGGTTAATTTGTTATCGCGCTCAATTATCGTTGCCTTGACAGCCTTTTATATATTTTTTCTTTGATTTAAACGTAATAATTTGAAATATAATTTCATTACCTACAAAACTGTGGGAAGTTTATTTCCTAAATGACCGACTATCGTGTTTATACAACATTGCTTTATCTTAAATGTAATATTCTACAAAGCACTAGCCACATGCAGTCATTGATAACCTTTTAATGAAAACTTCTACTGATACCTCTAGTGCTGACCTGGAAAGCTGTAAGTTGGTTACCTTCCCCTTACCATACAAAAGACTGTACAATTTTGGGTGGACTTTGAAAAGCAATATTGTCGCTTTTTTTGGACTTATCACCTTCAAAATTGATAATTAACCTTATTTTAAGGCCAATTTCCAGGCAGCGCCGATGGATATTCGTTTACTGTTTTTTCAAGCTCTTTATACACCCTATGCAGAACGAAAAGAGACTGGGAGCGATCAACTTGAAAACGAGGCTAGTTGGGCCTGGTAAATAAGAATGGCCGCCTGATGTGAAGGGCGCCAGTTTTTGAAAATGCCGCAAAATTGTTGTGTTCCAAACTATACCAAAAAGAAATACAGATCCGAAAACGGGGAGAAAATTTCTTACTTGAAGTTTCCAGACGACGTTATCCTCAAAAAACGTTGGCTCCATGCCATTCGTCGAGACGAAGGAAAAGCGTTTAGAGTTAACCAAAACACGAAGATCTGTTCTCGTCATTTTAAGCCGGAGGACTTGGTTAAAGCTATAGGAGGTCAGCGTGTTTATGTAAAGGCAGGGGTAATTCCATCTCGATTTTCGTGGTCCAAAGGTTCTCCGAGAAAGCGAGCACCTCCTAAATGTCGCAATCTTTCGTCTACAACAGAGTGTACAAACAAGGAGTTGCAATCATCTCAAAGTCAAACAACTGCAGATGCAGCTGAAGCAACATCTGAAACCTGTACTTCATCAGCAGCTTTTAGTTATTATGATGTGGAAAACAGCTTAAGTTCGTGTGAAGATCAAACAGAAGAAGTTAAAGAACTTGAAGGAATTCGAGGTTTTAAACTTGAAAATGCGAAGTTAAAGGCTGAAATAGAGGTATTAAAACGCCAGAGGAGCCTTAAAGATTCCCGCCTTTTTCAGCTACGCAATTTTACTACCGACGAGGACATTGCCTTTTATACGGGATTTCATAATTTAGCAACATTTAATGCTGTGTTTGAATTTTTAAATGCTGGATCGAAAGGGGAAAACATTAGGTACTGTTAATCAAAAGAAAGAACTGTCCAAAAGGAGTTTTACGATAGTGGAAACGAGGAACCAGATGGATGTACTAGCATAGGTAGACGAAGAAGCTTAGAACCCAGAGAGGAGTTCTTCCTCGTTCTCTGCAGACTGAGAAGGGGATTTGCAGAAAAACATCTAGCTCACTTGTTTGGTATTTCACAGCCGACAGTAAGCAGAACATTCCTTTCTTGGATAAATTACATGTATTTAAAATTTGCTCAAGTATCTATATGGCCTAATAGGGAGGTTATAAGAGCTACAATGCCTGACAGCTTTAAAGAGAAATACTCTTGCACCCGTGTAATAATCGATTGTACAGAAATTAGATGCCAAATGCCTTCCAGCCTTCTGTTGAATTCCAAATTGTTCAGCTCCTATAAGAACCATGTAACTCTAAAAGGCTTAGTTGGAATTGCTCCCAGTGGAGCTATAACTTTTATCAGTCAGCTATATAGTGGAAGCATTTCCGATCGCGAAATTGTTGAACGAATTGGTTTCCTGAAGTTAGAGTTTGACAATGGTGACACCGTGATGGCCGATAAAGGTTTTACAATTGAAGACCTACTCCCGCTGGGTGTAACCCTAAACATTCCCCCCTTTTTAGGGTCTAATAGCCAAATGACAGCACAAGATGTTATCAAGACTCAAGAAATTGCTTCTGTTGAATACCCGTTGAACGGGCCATCAATAAAATCAAGAATTTTCACTTATGGGATAGTGTTGTACCCCTCAGTTTGTTTGGGGTAGTAAACCAAATGTGGAGTGTTTGTGCCTTTTTATGTAACATTCAGGACCCTCTTATTTCCACTTAACACTGAGTTAGGTAGAGCTCTGAGGCACACTACAGAATTTCAGTCAATTTAATAAATGTAAACCTGATGATACACCTCAGGTCAAATATTTTCTAAACCAACTAAAACTAAGAATGTGATTCGCTTGCTTTCAGTCCCAAACACTTAAAAGATGTCAGCTTTTACATGTAGTTCTAAAGATCTTAAAATCAAAGAATAAAGAAAGCTATCTTATTATACAGACCATGTTGGTTGATACTCTGTTTTAAACATATCAAGTTAGGTATGAGACACAAAATTTCTCTTTACTCGTGCCAAGATTAGATTAGGGTAGTTAACCCTTCTAATGGTTACTGAACTCTACAGAAGCTGGTGCTATGAAATGTTCAAAATAGCTCTTCTTTAGGCCTTCATTCAATACGTCCCAGAATTGAGGGTCAGATGTGATCCTCTCTATACTCTTGCCTTTGTTAGTATAGATAACAAAGTCACACCAACTTGCTCCTGTAATACCTAGTTGACCCTGTATCTGAAAGTAGTACTGATGCCCCCCTTTCAGCCTTGGCTTTCCATTTACATTTTCTGCAAAAAAAAGTTCCATCGGCACATGCTTCTAGGGGACTCACATGAAATTTAGTGTAAGGACATTTAACCTCTACCAGCCCGAAAGGCTTGCTACAGCCTCGGTCAATGACCTTGCCATCTGGCGATGCTGCTTAAAAGGGAGAGGCCATACTGACAACAAGGCCACTTTTGAACACTGAAACTGGGTTCCTTGTTGAAAACATCATGACTTCACTATACCCATATTCAACACAGTCTCCTTTGGAAAGCACTCGCTCAGGTATATGGGCCCAAAGGTATGGAGTTCTGTTCCTAGTAACGTGAAAAAAAGCTTCCACGTTGTCCTCCTTCAAGTATAACATCAGAAAAGTGGATCTTAGCATGCTATTAGATGACAATAACTGCTCTAACTGCTCTCTTTGCACTTCTTAATTTTTTTATTTCTTATTTTTTATAAGATAATGGATACATTTGTACATATTGTATATAGTTCTCTCTAATTTCTCACTTGCTAATACTGTACATAGTTTTTCTTAATTTCTTAATTCTTATATTCTTTTTTTTTTTTTTCTGTTTTTTCATTTTTAATTTATTTATTAACTGATTTATTCTTTTTTAACTTAGTTTAGTGTCCCCACTTAGTGGGGACACTAAACTTTATTTCAATAAACTTCAACTTTATTTCATAAGACTATTGTTTACAATAGACTGGCCCGCAAAATAGCAATTGCTAATCTAGGCGGACCAGTTAAAAGAAAAATAAATTGAAAGGAAAAGGAAGGAAAAGTACAATTTTAAGTTACAATAAATAATATTCTATCACAGTTTTATTTTAATTACATTAAATCTGAACAAGCAAACAAACAAATACTTTAATACAGAAATCACTAAACGAATTATTAAATTGGCCATGAAAGAGGGCTAAATTGCCTCTAAAAGTAAAGTAAGGCAGCTCTTTGAGTGTTGATCTTTGAGCTTTTTCTTGGACCTTATTTCTACGGCGTAACTTCATTTTAAGCTAATTTAAGCGATAGAGCGAAGAAGGTTTTCAGAATTACCCCGCTTAATGCAACTCTAATATCTCAAAGTACTTAGCTTATCGTGACTCCCGCAGTTCATTTAATTCGTCTAGGGTTGTTAGCTTTTTGACTGTTGATGTTTCCGTTCTGCGCAGACAGACAGCTCCGTTTTTCGCCCAACAGAATTTGAAGTTATTGGCGTTCTTGTATTTCTTGCTCTCGAAGAGAAGCTCCTGTAGTCGAGGAGTTAGATGATCATACAAGTTAATATGACTGATATCAAAATCGTCAGGGAAGCCTAACTGTGACGCCTCGAGGTTCTCCAATCTCCTTCGCGCAGCCAAAACTTTTCCCTTTGCCAGTCTTCGAGTAAATTTGCAAACGGTAGCATTCGGCGTGTTCGAGGCAGAACGGCTCGGTATCCGATGAGCAATATCGATGTCGTTAAGCGAAACATCTTCAACTCCAAGGGCTTCAAACAGCCTAAGGCAGAGAGCTACAGTTTGATCGGAGGTTTCATTTTGCGTTGTGGCTGGCATACCCACAATTTTAACATTAAACTGGTAACTGTATGCTTCAAGAGTGTCGATGGATTTGGCAATTCGGTCGCAGAGAATGGAGATTTCGGCGACTCTAGTAAACAGTTACGCCTCTAGCGTAACTACCATTTCTTTCTGTTTCTTATCCGATGCTGTGCTGACATCACTTTCTTTGACTTCTTTAACAACTTTCTTTCGTAGGGTAAGAAAAATGTTCCTGGAGAATTTGAGAAGTTCCCACTCTTGGTGGAGCATTATAAACGGATGTTTAACGCGCTCGAAATAATGGAGTAGGTAAAGAAACGCCCTGTAACTGAATGCTAAGTTTGTGGTTGCTATTGTAGCAACTCTTAAGAGAGAGAAAGGCCCAAAGTAGAGATTTAATTTTAAGGCTGGTTTTACACTAGCGACGGAGTCAGATTCCGATTCGTAATCAGAAGCATAGAACTTTACGATCTAGTGAAAACAGCGTTCTGATTCCGCTTACGACTCCGTCGTTACGATTAAGTAAAAACTGGGTCGTCGGAGACGCAAGTAGAAGCAGAAGATCTAAACCAACCACAAAGCGTGTGAAAGTGAATCGTGATTGGTTTATCCTTCCGCTTCTCTTTCCGAATCCAACAATCTGGTTTTCACTTGATCATAAGCGGAAGGTAAGCGACGGAGTCGGAAGAAAATGGAAACGTTTTTATTCTTCTGACTCCGATTCCGTCGCACTTATTATTTTTTTGATATTCACTAGGTCATAAGCGCTCTTATGACTCCGCTTACGCCTCCGACTGCGACTTGCCGTAGTTGCCGTAGCTGAACAACTCCATGCGTCATCGTTGCTTTTTAGGTGCAAACGAATAAAGAAAACTTTAAAAGGTTTGTTGTTGTATTGATCTTATGTGTCCAATGTGCCGATCTACCGGGCCTCTGGGGGCACTGCAGGGAAACATGAGTAAGGGTGTGTCAAGGCTAAAGTAGCCAATTGATTGATTGATATGATCCTTGTGAAACGTTTTTTTCTCCTTTCAAGGCATAATAACATCTTATGAGACTTGGTTGTTGTTAAATATCGATATATTCTTGGAACGTGGTATGCCTGCCTATAACTTTTCTTTGCAAGATAATTAAACAGTCCGATTTATGCCCAGGTTATAACGCTTCACCAAAAAGTTTCATGCACTTGCTGTGCTTGCTTATGATTGGGTAGAATGAAATAACCAATCAGAAAAAGCTTTAGAACCAAAAGTAGATGGTAAGTTTCAACTGAAGACAAATTTTGGAAAAAAAATTGGTGGAAGTTCATATGAACTTCTTTAAAATGTCTTAGAAAACTAGTCGTTATTATTTTTCCTAAATGAGCTAGCCTGCGAGAGTAGACGCCTTTGTCGGCTCTTTTGTGTCTCACCCGCCGAGAAAATATCGTCTGCGATCCCGAGCTGGGAAACGACTTCCGTGACGTCAGCATTTTTCAGCCAATTAACTCTTATTTTTGTGAAGCTAACACGCGTGGGGATCTCGGGTGCAATGGCAGACAGTGATAATGAGCAAATTTTCAAATTAGCAGGAATGATATATTATGTAGATCCCAAAGCTGTAGGAACCATGGGTTTTCTTGGAAATAAAGAACGAATTCAAATACCCATTAACAGTAAGCATTCATCCTTTGAAGCTCTTAAGGGTACTTAATAAACATCATTGAGGTTCATTGAGAACTCTGGTTTGAAAGCTGAGTCCGAAAAGCGTTGTCTAGGATCCTCGATTGATATAAAACTCTGTCGGTTAGAGAAGTCCACCGCAGAAGGGGGCAAAGGTTATATTCAATAAAAACTGATGAGAACGACAACTCTGCAGACAGTGGCATTATGAACAGGTCCAGCCATGCACTGTCCTTTTACTTCAGAAATTTCCGTAAAATTAACCGTAAACACATAATTTCAATCACTGTGATGCGTTATTTCTACTTTTTGATGTCCGTGATAACGTGCGTAGGACCCCCCTCCCCCCCGCGACGCCCCTTCCTTTACCCATCTCATAGCATTAACGCAAGAAAGATCCGCTCGAAAAAAGGAAAAACTTCCCAAGTGTTCCCGTTGAGACTTGACACAGGCGAATTTTTAAGCCTTCCAAGCTTGAATCCACTTGTTGATTGTGTCCTGTGCGCCGTAGTGGCTTAGGAGGCGTTGGTGTATCAAAAGCTTTAGCAAAGTCAAGCAAGTTAATATCGCTTTGCTTGCCATGATCAACGTTTTTAGCAAGATCTTCGAGGGTGATGCGCAGTTGGGTGATTTGCGGAAGCCATGCTGGATATCAGACACGATCTTGAACTCTTCAAGGTGGGACATAATGTGACTAAATATCAGATGTGTTCCATGATCTTACAGGAGACGGAAGTGAGGAAAATGGGTCTGAAGCTCGAGGCAAGTGACCCGGGGGGGTTGGTACTTCGTTATAAGAGGTTAATGGGGATTTCCCGCTGGATAGAGTCGCATTTTCACGACTGGTTTGAGTATAATGGAGTCGCATTTTCAATAGAGGTACTAGAATGGGGTCGCACATTTTCTGAGTTTGGGGGTCAGACAGTTCTTCATATTTACGGTTAGCAAACGTACCAGAATGTTTGTACTTTAGGTGAAAAGTGAAGTGTTTTTTATTCAATATAAGGAAGATACATGAATAGAAAGTGACTAAGCTGGGATCGCGAAACTCACATATTTGCCCAAAAGTGACTAAGATGGGGTCTATAATTGGCCACAGATTAGACTATGATAAAGTTGGGGCTCTGAGAGGCCAGCGGCACATACCCAGCAAAAACTAACCCAAGAATCCCCCCTCCCCGGGCGAGTGACCTGTAACCTTTTTTGAAGATGGCATGTACGTTCGCTTTTTTCCAGTCCCGTGCAGGACTATCTGCAGTGAAAGTGACAAAAACTGTTACAGGAATCGGGCAATTTCTTGAGTGATTTTCAGTACCCAGCATGGGATTTGATCTGGGCCAGCAGCCTTTTTGATGTCGAGATTAATTAACAGCTTAGCAATTCCAAAGGTGTCAAAATGCAATTGAAAAATGTTGGGGAAGGCTTCCAGACGTAGTTAATCGATAAATATCGATATCGGAAATCAATCGATATCATCGATGTTAATCAATTTAATCCGCCGATTAAAATCGATCGATATCGGAAATCGATAGAAATCGAAGTCACGGAAAAAATAATTTATCGATAACGATCGATTAAAAAAATTGATGACAATCAATAGTAATCGATAAAAAATCATCATCGATTTCTGTGGGAAAATCATCGATATTAATCCGTTTCCGTTTTACTTCAAGGGAGAGCCCGGGGGGGGGGCACTTTAGGAATTTCTGGGTGGGGATGTGCCGCTGGGAGCCTGGAACCCTTAACCTTTACCAGAGCTAGTTCAGCTGAATTTTGCTACCCTATACTAGAGTAAACTCCCCAAATCCCCCTATCCTAGAGTAGCTGTGTACCTAGTCTAGATAAAATCTTCAACCAACTGATCAGTTTCCTGAAAAATGATACCCTATTCTAGAGCCAAACGCTCTGATTTATATACCCTATCCTAGAGTAAACTGCTTGAAAACCATACCCTTCACAGCGGCACATACCTATATAGCCCATATATGGCAGTACCCCCCCTCCCCGGGAGGGAGAGTTACCCACTTTGTCCTTTTCCATTGACTTGATAAAGGACCAGAAACGCTTACCCAGGGTGGGAAGGCCAGGGTTTGTTGTGGAATCCAATAAATTGGAGACGTAATCGTTGTAGGTTTTAAAAGCTTACTCTTTGTTGCTTTTCTGTTTTGTTTTTTTTTTCGTGGGCCTGGAGTTGCTTTGCTTTGCGATTTAAACCCTGCTTTTTTCGAATAGCTCTCTTTAGGGGTAGTGAAAGCCACGGGACATGCCATCGCGGCAACGCCCAGAGATCTTTTTGTACTGTGTAGTGAACATACCGTTGTACTGCTTTGAGGATGGTGGACTTGGTTTCATTACTCAGTTGTACTCGTCACTGTTAGAAGTAATATTTACTATAGTTTCGCTCACAACTCGCAAAAGTTCATGGACAAGTAATAGCGGAGCTCTGGCGCGCGAAGCGCGCCTGCGGAACACCATGGGTAAGTAAATCTACCTATCCCAGAAAATTTGGTAATCACGTAACCGTACACCGCCCGCCCGTCCGTCCGCACCACAGAGCAACCAATGTTTAATCTCACACTTTCTAGCTAGTCTGGGAGCACAGGAAGACTGATATTGCACACATATTGCACATCAATGTTGTGATCAATTGACAGCTGTCAAAACAGGGTATCCGCGGACCAGTATCACCTGACCGTATCGCGGGCTCAGGTGTCGACCCATCGAGGTCCAGTATCTTTTTGAAGTTATCCGCTGACAAGTTACTAGTTTTCAAATGATTGAAGGCTCAAGTTTCATTTTTTAAATTTATATGAAATATGTTGTGTTTTATATGTGCTGCACAATTAAAATTTTGATTTCAAACTGACCTCGGAAGCTAAAATTTAGCCAGTTTTTACAGGCAGGGAAGACATGCCAGTTGCTTTTGACTTTTCTCACCAAGGTCACGCGTTCGTCACGCTCTACGTCAGATTTTTTTACTCTGATTGGTCAAAATTTGACAGGTGAGTTCAGGCGGAAAATTTATTCAGCATCTTAACTCTTGTTTACTTTGACAGCTGAAGCTGACAGATTTTTGTGTCAACTTGTGATGTTTTTAACTGTCTTTTTCCACTAGATGTACAAAATGAAATTCAGCTGCTATCAAGAGTGTTCTGTCATTCATGGCCAGTTTGTTTATTGGGTTTTTGGTTCAGAAATACGTCGCTTTGGCAAAGTCGGAAATCCGATTTCGGATGGCATCGTTTTCGTTTTTCACCTTGCTTGATACGTAAGACGGTTGAAAAGTCTGAAGCGATTCTGGCCTTACTTGATAGTTTCCAGTGCATCTCGGATGGTAAGCCTGAGTAATTATTGTATTTGATGTTTGTTTTTTATATCTAATTTAATGAAGTCGAGCGTAGTTTATGCAGCTATTTGGTTAATGCACGTTTGTAAGATTTGAGACAATGATCTGACCGAGTATTAGGTTTGATTATAAGCTTATAGAACTTTAAAAAGCCTTTAGACTTTTTCTCACCGCAAATAGAAAGGAGAAGTTCCAAAGAATATTTAGTTATAATTCTGGCTGTAAAAGAAAGCTTTGAGCGATTTTGTTGCCTCGAGTTCATCTTGAAAAAAGCAAACCCCGGGAAGCCGGCTTAAAACATAAACAAGGATTTTCAGAGACACTTTAATGCTTGTCTTCGTGAATGAAAACTGTTGTCTCTGTATATGTTTCACCGAATTATTTTCCTTTTATTGATTGTTAGTAGTTTCTTTTACAATTTTAATCGCTGTGCCGTTTGTTTTCAGTCGCTTCGTGATCGAAGATGATTGCTACTTTTTGGGTGTACATATAAGGCTATCAACTCGATGTAAGATTTAGTTCACTCTTAGATGGACTAGTGTTTGCAAATTATTTTTCTCTAAAATCACTTAGCCTTTCCCTCAAAAGTCACATGAATGTGCTCTAAAGTTAACTGATTTGTGGAATACAAGTTTATTGTTTGATTTAAATTATAAATTCGAGTTAATAGGAGCTTCGCTTTTAGCCCTGGCTAAATATATATATTAAGCATGAAAATGTTTACTTTGCTGACCGCCCGCGCCATAAAGCGCGTTTTACGAGTACTCGAGAAACGCGAAACGAGTGGTGCAAAAGCCCGCGCGAGATGCATGCGCCAATTGAGAGACTGGGCTCTACAAGAAACCAATATGGCGACGGATTATTGAGGTTAGTTCACGTGTGAAGTAAATTGGATCTAAAGTAACATAATTAGACTTCTGGAACTCGGATTTGAGCTTCAGCAGTTCTTTTACTTACTCTTCAACACTTGGCTTTATTCATGATCCAAAAATTCTCGTACTTGGCATGGCAGAAGTCGTGAAAAATCTGGCACGGGTCTTGTGAGGTAGGCTTATGTTTGATTACATTGTAGTTTAAGTTATCTACTGTTAAGCTTAAATTTAAGACTATTTCGCCGAAAGCGATGGTCTCATAACCAAGTAATATAGGCCATTTGCACTAAGAGGTCATGTGACATCGTTTTTATGAAAATGAAAGTTATATGATTTTGCCTTCAAAAAATGATTAGTGGGTCATATCCTAAACAAAATAAAAGTGATTTGGGTTTTCAAACCTGCACCATTGTCTTAAAATGAGTAACTTCGTAGCTGGTCACGTGACCAAAATGTGATTTTGAAAATTACGAATAGCTTCTTTCTGAACACAAATTTTGCAGTTAAACTTCAAGGAAAATGTTGAAAAAAGGATGTGGCAACGTTTACAGCACATCTGAGCGTAACTATCAAAAGTTTAACAAGATGTAAGCAAAAAGTAGTTTTGGCCGCCATGTTGGAGGGCAAGAGTATGCCCTCCAACATGGCGGCCAATACAAATCATACTACTTTGTTGAAAAATCAAAGTGCCATAAAACATATCCCTTAAATACTTTTCCTCTCAAATTTTGGGTGCAAAATAATTTTTATGTGCCCTGTCAATTTTTGGCATCAGCAGGACTCCAACTAATTGTTTAAGGGAAGTATTGGTCACGTGACCTCTTAGTGCAAGTGACCTATTGGTGATGGTAATTAAAGGATTAAGCTTATAGCTTAAATCATCAAGTTAATTTAGGACATCTGGTACAAATTAAGGTGAAACATGAAATTTGGCAGGTACAGAATACACGTCACAGGTCACAGGTCACAAGTACCGGTCATTGCTCTAGTTATAAATAACTGATATAAACTAAAACTCTATTGGGAAGGGGCAGAGGTTTTTTTTTTTGGGGGGGGGATCTCAAATTTTTTGGAAAGGGGCAAGGGGGAAAGCGGAGGGTTGTATTTTTTTTCTCCATTTATTAAAAAAGGAAGCATTGTTTTGTGGATTTTTTTTATAAAAGAAGACCATCTTAATTACTCAGCGCATCCAACGAGAGTATAGTTCAGCCACTTAAACATAGCATTGTTAAACGTATGTTAGTATTTAAATGGTAGATGTAGGCATATTTTTATCCCTAAAAATTTTTATCTGTTCTGATTTCCTAGCTGAAAGTTTAGTGATCTGAAAATTATAGGGATCAAATGTCACCTTTTTGAAAATTTTGGCTAGAAAAAAGGCTCCCAAAATTCTAAAGTGACCTTTTTAGGGTAAAAATCCGTTAAAAAAATAATGGGCATGTATACCATTTTTTAGATGTTTGAAAATCCCAGGAGAGGTAGGCAAGCAAGAAATTTTACAACAAATGTTCCGAAAATTCTAGATCTCAAATCGTCTTCCGAACAGATATTTTTGGAAAATTGACATTGGGTGCCCCTGATCACCAGCACTCTATGCGTGAAAAATGTTTTGCCATTTTTGAACGGATTTGGTATCCGTTTGAATGGCTTGGGGTATCCGTTCAAAAAAAAATTTTCATCCATTTGAACGGCTTGGGCTATCTGTTCGGAAAAAATTGTCGTCCGTTTGAACAGCTTGTGCTATCCGTTCCAAAAAGAATGTCATCCGTTTGAACGGCTTGGGCTGTCTGTTTGGAAAAAATTGTCATGAATCTACTCAAACGGCTTGGGATATCCGTTTCAAAAAATTGTTATCCATTCGGATGGCTAGGGCTATCCATTCGAAAAAGAAATTGTCGACCATTGGAGGAACTGAACCTATCTGTTCAAAGATAAATTTTAGCCGAGTTTCCATCCCAAAACCATTTCATCTCTAGCCACTCGTGTCGAATGATCTGTTATTCTCGAGGTCTCTTATGTTACGAAGTTTGTTTACAAACCTATCATGAATAGTTATGGATCTCTGCTCCTTTGTAGCCATCTTCACTTTCATATTATCAATCGATTATCAACAGTATCGACGTATGTTTTATTCAATATTGGGTGTTACTAAACAGAGTAATGCAGTAACGAATAATGAGTCACGTAGTAACGAGAAAACAACTAACGGGATAAAAATTCAAGAGGTTTAAAAAATAAATAAATCCTATTGAAGGAAAAACATAAAAATGGTTGTAATAGCCTAATAACGACCTTTACCAATCTCGAAAGCTATGTGTATTCCAAAAAGTGCTTAAAACAACGACGTCAACCCCTCCCCCCCCCACCGCTCTCTCCAGCAAAGTCGAAGGTATTTTCGCGCCAAAAAAGTCACCTGGCTACGGCTGTTATGTACAGGTGAATATGTCTATCCAGCAGATAGAGTAACACAATGTTCCGTTTATCGTTCACCTTAAAAGGTTATTTCCTACAGCCCAGGATTAGGAAGACTATTTTGAAAGTGCCGAGTATCTGAACAATTGTCACAAATCATTGAAAAGATTATGTACAACTGAAATGAGTAGTACCCAGGTAGTAGCATTAGTACCAACATCGACATCTGCCTCAATAACATTGATTTTGGTATGGTTTTAATATAGTTTGATACTGCGGTATTCGTTGTGCTTATTGAGAAGAAAAGTAACAGACAGTTTTTGTGACGCATTCTTTTTTAGACAAGGCATGGGATTACCCTAATTTTTCAAGGTTTCAGTGTGAACGATTGTTATAACTAATGTATTAATTTAAGTTTGTAAAACTGTTAACGAAAGTATTCTTATGCCAAATGTAGGTCCCTCTTTGTAGTACTTAGCAGGATGGTAAAGACCATCTGCAAATGCCACTTCAGCTCTTAGGTCCTAATATAAGAGACTGATCTCAAAGTACGTCTAGAAGAAGACATGATCATTCCTTTCCCGAAGGGATCATAAGTGGGAGACCACAGAAGTGGAGGGGGGCTCCTCTACGACTTCAAAATACTGTTAGTTGTTGTTATCAGTCTTAGCCCAGGCGTTTCATATAACACACCAATATTTATCTTTAAAGTTTGCCGAAGCGTGACCATAAGCAGAAAAGTCCCTGACAGAATTCAGCGCTGACAGGGGGGTAGCTGCCTTTAAGCTATTTATTAAGCCCAGGCTTAACAAATTAAAATTGGGCTCACAATGAGTCCGTGTAATAAATTGCATATTATCAGGGCGTGAAATTGCAACCAATACAAACACCAATGTCTGTATGACAATCATGCAAAATGGCACATATTTCACTAGGAAACTCTGTTGTTGGCAAATGCCAAGTAGATATGTAGGGGTCCTCTTTGCTTACTTTGATTACCTGCTAGAATTATTTGGGTTCAAAACTTGTCGATTTGGAGGATCTCAGCTCTAAAATAACATCTAGTAAACCGGCTGTTTTCTCCTTGTTTGTTCTGTTTCTTCTTGTTTTGTTTTGTTTATATTTTTTTCAGGGGACTCAGGACTTATTTGACTTATGGAATTGGCTACCACTTTGAAATATTAAGTAGCCAAGTAGATCCTACAATAAAGAGTTAATTTCATGCCCTGGCAGTAACAATGTTTCGGTTATTCTGCATTGATTGATGTTAAATGCAACTTCGAGCGAACCAATCCATTTGAGTGTTTCTTTTCTTTACAAAAGATCATTATTATGATATTACAACCATTTTTATGTTTTTTCTTTCATTAGGATTGATTGATTTATTTTCTTAACCTCTTGAATTTTTATCCCATTACTCATTTTCTCGTTACTCCATTACTCTTTACTTGTTACTGCGTTACTCTATTTAGTAACACCCTTCAATACTTAAGTTTTTTTTCAACAAATTTCTCGAAAATAATATTTTTTATCTTTTAGGCCATCCTCTTTTTTTTCTGCCTTTAGTGTCATCTGACCAACCCAAATTTTTGCCATTTTCCAAAAAAAAAGTAACGATGTGGTTAAACCATTTTTCTGAAAAATGAGCATATTAGTAACAGCATAGCGAAGAACAGGAACGAAAACAGGAACATTTTTTACAGTATATTATGTATTTTGTGAATCCAAATATATGTGAATGTTAACTTTTAACGTTTTCCTGGGGTACCAGGGCCTTCTATTCTGAGACTTCTTGTGATTTTTTTTTAGTTTCTTTTTTTTCAATCCAACCGACCAACCCAATATCAGGAAACGCATGCAACGCTAAATGAAAAAAAAGGGGGATGGCCTTACACCAAAGATTTTTCATTGGTTACATTTCTTCTTCACTTGACTGTTTCTCTATCACAAAGAAGTCACGAGAGTCTTTTCCAGCACGTCAAACATTGCATGACAACTTTCTTATCAATGAAATCAGCAACTAGCAATTTTACCGCAAACTCAAATACACATGTATGCAAATTTGGTCGAGCAAAATTTGATACTCGCACTGTCCTGGTCTCTTTGTTTATACTTCTTCAAGTCTTGCTTTCTTCTTGATGCAGTGAGTGAAAAGTACAGTTATATTTCCCTCGCGACCTTACTTTAAATTTTCGTGTGGCCAAGAACTTTTTCAACAATTTCTTCGTGACTTGAGCGCAAAAGGAATTTGCTTATCTGTTGTAGAATTCAACAGAAAATACGTGAAACTCACAAAATTTGTTTGTGACTTGAGCGCATAAGGAGTTGGCATAAGGAATTTGCCTATCTATTATACAATTCAACAGAAAATACATGAAACTCACAAAATTTGGCATCCTAGCAAACAAAACTACTTCTTTGTTCACTTCAATAACAGATAGCAATATTTCCAGGGGTGTGCAAAAATTTTGGAAATTCCGGAGGGGAGGGGGGGTAAATTTTGGGGGCGAATTTTGGAAAAATCCAGAGGGCAGGGGGCCATACGGTAAATCCCTTCCGTGGGGGTGGTATGGATATTTTCTGGAACCACACATTTCAGGCCATTCATTAGTCTTGATTTTAGTGGCTACTGCTAAACACAGAAATAACAGCAATTTTCCAGTTAAAGAAAGATTAACCTTTTCATTGAAATTTTAGAGCTGCTGTTGACTTACACTGTAAAAGCAATTAGCTTTGCAATGAAAACGCTTGACTTTTTTAGTAATCATAAAAGTCCTGTAAAATCCGTTCAAAAACGGCAAACTGTTTCGCGTGAGACGTCACGCCAAGGGACTGACAAAATAATTATGTTTGCTATGTTCATTAACCCTTATGTTTAGTAGCTCTTTAACTTTCGTAGCTTTTTATAATCCTCGCAAATAAATTGTCATGGTAAGTTTTTGTGTTTTTTCTTTGTTACTCTCTTACGCATCACGAGAACCCTCGGGAAATATTTCCCTATGGTGCACCCCTCCTCTCCACTGGAATATTAGGCAAATTGACCCCCCTCCCCCCTTATGTGGGGGTGGTATGGATATTTTCTGGAACCAAACAATAGAGCTCTATAGACTAATGTAACAGCCATAGAAAACAGGGGCATAGCCACCTTTTCGACTACTTGTAGGCCTGGCTGACTTTCCTTTCCACATAATTATTCTGAAAATTTCACTTATGACCAGTACGCACTGACCTCACCAACACTTTGAGCTCTTAAGCTTTTCAGCTCACCCCAACAACGCATGATTTATTACAAGTGGGTAGAGTGATCAAACCAAAAATTTGTAGGCCCGAATCTACAGGGCTATGGGCTGGCTATGCCCCTAAAAAATATTTCATAATTAGTATTTCTATGCAAACAAGTTGACATTGGAATGTCTTAAATTTTTTTATAGCTCAAAATTAATAGCATACACAACTTGAAAAAAATGTCACTAGTTTAAAATTTGCTGACGAATGTTATTAAACTGTACAAAACACATTACAACTTTTATTGTGAAGGCATGTTCTAATCTTCATCATTGTCACCAAAATTCTTACTACCCTCTTCTTTTCCACCATAATCATCATCGTGATCATCATCATCGGCAGCATTAACAACTTCATCAATACCATCATCATCATCATCATCTTCAACATCAACAACACTTTGCTTCTCAAAATAATGAATAGCACAATCTACATGTTCAAGAGCATCCCCACTGAAGATTAAGTCAGTTCCCTCAGTTGCCAAAGTGATTTGACACAGAGTTTGGGCCTTAAAAAGTAGAGTGCTTGTACCTTTATATCCTCTTCTTTGGATATTTTTGTTTCACAAAACTCTGTGAACCTTTTGTTACCTTTGTTTTTAGTTTTTTATTTTAAACATTGACCTCTCCACCATTTCGACAGTATTGTCTATATGTTACTTTCCTCAGCAAGACTGGGTGGAGGGGGGGGGGGGGGGAGGTTGTCAGAAAATTCTCTGTGATGTATGGGGGATCTTAAAAAAATTGTGCCCTTTTAAAAAAATTAATATCCTCTGTGCCCCCGCCCCCTGCAGTATACATAATGAATGCTGCCTTATGTTGCCGACCTTTGTATTAGTTGTACTCTGGAAAATACATGTAACATAAAAATTTTTCAAATTGGTAATACATGTACAAGTACCCTTTGCCTGTCACTCAGAATCCATCTTTTGGTAGAAGCACTGATTATTAAAATTTACAGGTGCCTTTAATTTTAAATGTTCATGTGAAATGAATTTTCTTTCTTCTCCATCAGAAAGCAATAACAAGCATGGTAGACTGAGAGAGGGTTACATGGGCGAACAGTGTTGGACACTAGATGGGAACACATCAACCAGCGGAATCACATAAGATACACCTAGATGTAGTACAAGGCAACTGGATATAATGGAGAGGACAGACTCGGGGTGAAACAAGACAGCTGGCTGGGCAATGGAGAAGGCAAACTAGAGCTGGCTGGATGACATCACCTAGTACAAGAACCTTGTTTAGAAGAAAATGGAGAGGATGGATTTAAGAGGGCAAGTGATATGAGACATCTGATGTACACATGATGTGTACCACTAATTTGCAGCTAGTAATGTGACGTTATATAAAAAAAAAAAAAAAAAAAAACTAGTGAAAAGGTAGGATTGTTACTAACTCTTTCTCTTTTTGGGAATTTTATCGTAACACCAAGTAATACAGGGCTATTATGTTTTTAAAGTGCTAATGGGCTTGCATTGTCGACTTAAAGTTTTAGCTTCTTATTTAATTTCAGATCTAAGGTGGCACACTCACAAGATTAGGAGCCCATCACTTGGGAAAGGTCATGTTTAATCTAGCCAACCTCGCCTGTGCTGGGCTGTGGACGCTCTGCCTTTGAGAAGGTGTGAATTCTGATGGCCTCTGAGATATTCCAACTGAGAAATCCTGGGAAACTTTATCTGATCCTGTAATTCATGCTGGGGGCAGTTGGGCACTTGGAAGATTTGGCCGTTTGTTCCCAAGTGGGTAGGACACTGTGGAGGAAGGTGAGAGTTTGCTTCTTATGTTCTTGGGGCTTCATTCATTTTGTCATAATACTACCCACACCTTTTTCCATAACAAAAAAAAAAAAAAAAACAGTAAGGTGCTTGCCTGCAAACAATATGTCTGGGAATGTTCCACTGCGGTAGGATGAAAAACGGGGGTGCTAACATCGTGCCGGCTCACGGAGTAGGTGTGTCGATGGAGGATCCGAGGGCAGAGGTCTGGACACTGAATCGCACTAGGGTGGCGTGGGTGGATTTTTACAAGTGACATCAAATTGAGCTGATAGTCATAAAAAATCTCTCTAATGGTTGGCAACTGGTAATGGAGGTCTCTTCTAAACCTAAAAATTTCACTCTGTCTCAAGCTTGCTTAGGCCTAATAATTCAAACCATCGCATAGGATAAAAATCATATACAAATCAATTATTTATTATCTTAATTATCATTTCATTCTCATATTTCCTGCCTAAATTATCTAAAAATGATCAGAACTAAGGTTTTATTACATCAACATCTGTTGTTTTTTCTGTCTGTTGTTTTTGTGTCAACTGGAAACAACAGTCAAACAAACTTGACTGTTGATGTGAAGGACTAACTTCTCTTTGACATTATTTAAACCTTCGGAAAGCAAAATAACTAAACCATTTTAATTTAGGATTTAATTACTATCTTAATTGTCATTTCATTCTCATATTTCCTTCCTGAATTATCTAAAAAATGATCAAAACTAAGGTTATATTACATCAACATCTGCTGTTTTTTTGTCTGTTGTTTTTGTGTCAAATGGAAACTACAGTAAAAAACAAACTTGGCTGTTGATGTTAAAGACTAACCTCTCTTTGATATTACCTAAGCCTTCGGAAACCTAGATAACTAAACCGTATTAATTTAGGATCAAATTATTACGATTAAATTAACTTGGTTAATCAGACTGCTGTGGAACTCTTCTCTATTTCCTTTCTTTAAAGGGACATAGAATAGATTTCCTTGGCTTGTGTGAGAAATCAAGTTAATTTAACCTTCATGCTTTAGGTAAGGTTCTAGGCATAAATATATCATGATATATAAACAACGTTTATCATAAGCATAGATTTCGCTTAGTGTCTTCTTTAAATTTTCAGCTAATTTCTCGGCAGTGACTTCATTTGATACATTAAAATCGGCTTTCCCATAAAGGACTGGAAGATTCTCCTTATTTAATTTTTTTTATTATTTAAACAACGCATTCGACTAGTTTCAGTCTTTTGTGGGAAACCTGATGTAATGTATCCATTTCGGTCACGACAGCTGAAACATCTCTAGGGAAATTGGCCCAAATTACTATTCCGGCAAATTTCATTATTATGCATGCGGATAAACATCGCGGCTAGCTGCATAAATTAAGACTTAAAAATCAAATCCAAGTTTTTCCAGCTAACATTTAATTTTACTTTATAGGATATAACAAATATATATGTCCTCTAATTTCCGTAATTTCCTTTTTCGTTGCGAAATGCGAAAATTTGTTCCTTATTTTCATTGGAAGTAAACGGATCCAAAATTTAAGTTAAATGAAATATTTATTTACAAAGTCGCTCCAGATCTAATTCCTTTGGCGAAAATTGAAGGCGAAATCCACTCGGGAATTATTTTAATTAACGGTATCCTAATTCATAATAGGGCAGGGAAATTTAGATATTAAATTTTGAACGAAACATTAGTATGTGTAATCAAATGGTGACGAGTGAAATTAGGGAATAATTTCACGCGCGTTTTGTCCAAATCCTAATCATTTCCCGAGCCTTCAGGCGAGGGAAATTATTAGGATTTGGACAAAACGCAAGTGAAATTATTCCCTAATTAATTTTCACGAGTATACCATTTGATTACCTATTAATATCATGGGTGACGAATTACGTTAGCAATCTTGGATTTTGACATGTTTATCCTCGATCGTATCGATCAAGAACTCCACTCTCTCAAATGTTTAGACCTTAAATTTGGCTTATAAAGTTCAGAATTTTTCAGACTTTTTCGGCAAAATACCTGTTAGAATCCTTCTTGATGTTCTCTTGTGTGTTCAGGTTTTCTAAGGCGTCTTTTTGTGCCCTGACATCTTCATTCACGGCATTTTAAAACCTCGTCGCCATCTTGACACTGAGACGTACGGAAGGGCCGTTGCCATCGCAATTTTGTAATTTCACATGTGAAATTACAAATTAACGCTGAAATTTCGCGCCAAAATTAAGGAGTAATTCGTCACCTATGATATTAAGAGAAAAACTCAATCGCGACACTTCGCCATTTTAGGATAAATAATAATAAACGGCGTTAGAACAAAATCTTAACCTAAAGTCTTATTTGACCTAAACATTAAAATAGGGCGAGAGAAATCCAGCATCAGGTGCTTCGCAGAGGAGAGATTATTATTGACTTGTGCTCTTTGGTGAAGTTTGTGAAATGAAGGTCAGTCAGACCAGCGCGATTCTTTGTTCAATTATCTTATTGGTGTTGAAGTAGAGCAAGAGACGAGTGCACCCCCTCCTAAAAAAAATCCTGGATCCGCCCCTACTCTGCCTTCGTTTCTGACGGAGACCCACTGAAGACCGAGTTTCACTCTGTAGCACCCTCTTTTTCTTGTCCGAGTCTCTGGATATTTTTACGATTGTAGATACGCGTCTTCAACTAAAACAAATTATTTTTTTCACTGAGAATTATTTTGGCCGGTGTGGTATTGTGACGTAAATGAATGAGACCCTGAGGGCATGAGGAGCAAACTTTCACTTTCCTTTACGTTGCCCACCCCACTTAGGAACAAACTGCTGAATTTTCTAAGTGTCCAACTGCCCCCAGGTTGAATAAAGGGAATAGATAAAACAGACCAGGATTTTAAAGTTGGAATATTAAATGAGGACAGAACAATGAACACCGAATCGAAGCACAGCCAAAGCAACCCTGCAGGCGCGAGGAAAGCTAGATTACTTCATTTTTTTTTTTTCATATATTTTTTATTGTAAATAAATGGACAACAGAGACAAGTTTTATTTTTTCAATAAAGTATTGTTATCTTCAGCACCCGTGCTGTTTACTTTGTAATCCAACTACTTGAGTGAACCAGATAAACACGCTAAAGGCTCGGACACAGCAAAACATTGCGCGCAGTAAAGACTTGTTTACACCAGCGACATAAACACAAGAACAAGTTAAGTGCGGACGTAACAGCACAAGAATAAACACAAAGACAGGAGAAACTACGCACTTATTCTATCTATTCTCAACAGTAATTAACGCACTTAAAGCACAAGTACAAGAAAATCAAAAGATTTCGTTTTATTTCTTCTTGCGCTTGCTCTTTAATTTTGTGAATTAGTGTTGATCAAGAAAAGAATGATTGTGTTCCGTCTTCCCATGTTTCTGCTTATGCTTTTTTTGTTGACGATCTCACTGAACTTTGCTGTACCGGTTTTGCTTGCGTTTATATCGCTAGTATAAAATAACCTTTAACTTACACCGTTTTCCAACCAAGAGATTGTTGCATTTAATGTTGAATTAAACAAATTGCTTTTCTTTACACATCGCAAGCAACAACCTCAACGCTAAAAAACGACGTAAATTTACTGCGCGTAATGCTTCACTGTGTCCGAGCCTTTGATTTTGAGAAAACCATAAATACTTCAACAAAGTACAAGTGTCAATGCGAACTTGGAAAAACAAAAAAGGACTTGACAACACTATTAAGAGACTTTTGCCCACCAAAAATTCCTATAATTTTTCCGATAAGCAACATTTTAAGGTGTTTCGATTGAGTTTTTCGGAGACCATACCGATGTTTTCATTCGTCTTAAAAAGTGATTTTATCCCTGTCTGATCGTTATGAAGTTTTCACCACTGAATGATTTTGGACTGAATAGCCGTGATAAATTGTTTAATAAAAAAGTTCTAAATCATTCAAATTAGTCCAAAGTAGCGTCAGAATGCTGCTTAATATCATATTTCACTGCTTGGAAGTTTTGGTGTATTTTTTCTTTTTTTTTCATGCGATCCTGAAAACTAGGCTACCGTAAAATTCCGAAAATAAACCCCTCCATGTATAAGCCCCTCCAAACTCGTAACGCAAAGAACTCTCCGTTAAATCACCCCACCAAATATAAGCCCCCCCCCCCGGGGGGGGGCTTGTCTTTGGAAATTGCCCTCAAAGACAAAGTACAACAAAGCAAAAACGGTAAATTTCCTTTCAACTATAAAGCTAGCCCAATCGATTTTAAAACGCAAATTTCCCTCCATAGATAAGCCCCTCCGAATATAAGCCCCTCAAAAAGGGCCTTTGAAAAATATAAGCCCCGGGGCTTATTTTCGGAATTTTACGGTATTATCTCACCACCTGTCTAAGCGCAACTTTATTCTAAATTTTTATTTTTAGCGCTTTTCTGTGTATCTCTACAACGGCTTCACAAAGTCTTTTTAAACCTAATCAAGTAATCTCTATGATCTGCATAGTAATGTCTGAAACTTTCATTAAGATTGACTCACTGTAACACCTTGAAATTTCAAGGCAAACGTTACCTACCAACCGGTCAAAAATCTCCGTTAGTACAACATTCACTGTTTTGATGTTTCCAAATTAATGCGGACCATATATTTTTTCGCATCTTTTGAATGTAAAACATTAACAATATTCGCAGTAAGGCGAATGAAAAATATCGGTATGGTCTCTGAAAAACTGTATCGAAACACCTTAAGGTCTTTCTCAAACTCGCTACAACACTCGTATTTTGAGCTTAAAGTACTAGCTGGTTTAAATCAAGAGAGAGCTAAGTTCTGCTTCTGATAAACTCTTGGTAAATCTTTGTGGTAAAAATCAGACTAATCTTTAAAAAAAACCACCTTGCATGTCGACGCAAAGTACGCCACAAATAAGTGATTTTCAGAAAATAAATAGACAAAAAATATCTTGACTGTGTCTTATTCTTATGAAATAAAATAGTGCAGTCTTCCTTGAAGTGGCCCTCGGGGTAGTCACGCAGAGTCAGACGCCTTGCGTGACGATCTCAAGGACAACTGCAAACAAGGACTACGATTCTGAAGCAAACTGGAAATAACAAGAAACTATAACGCACTCATTTACGGCGCATTTTGCGATATAAACAAATCATTGGTAAAGTCAGTCTGAAATTACACACTAAGCTTTATCCAAGACCTTTTTTCCTGATACTGTGAACTTCTTTTACTCCCCAAGTGATGAAAATGCTAATTCTCAGAGTTGGTTTATAATAGTGAAGTGATTTCTCGCGTGCCAAACCAATACCCTACCCTTCTTCTTGGTTGTGACTCAAACGATCCCATAGTTTATGGCGGCAAAAGCTAATACCCACTTCTCTTGACGTTTGGGCAATGTAAGGCAGATTTGAGCACAGGTAACCCAGGCGCAGTATTTGTGTCACGTACGGGTTTCAAATAACATGAGTAAATATAGAGAACATATGGGTGGAAGTTTAGGTCTAGAGAATTTGCTAGAAAATGGAAATAAAATCGATGAAACTTACCATGCCTCGAGTTGTTGTTTTCCTTGATATGCACACGAAGTGTCGGGAAGATGAGGAGACTATTTTTCCCGAAACTTCGTGTGCATATTAAGGGCAACAAAACTCGAGGCATGGTAAGTCTCATCGATTTTTATTTCCATTTTCTAGCAAATTTCCAGACCTAAACTTCGCCCCATATGTTCTCTATATTTACTTAAATTATATAAAACCCGTACGTAACACAAATAGTGAGCCTCGGTTACCTGTGATTTGAGATTCATCTTAAAGTTCACAGTAAATAAACGAACAAATAAACTAGCACAGACATGCGATCCACCAAGACTATACAGTCAAGATAAGTAATTCATTCAGTCATAAATCTAGTCAAAGTCAATGAATCACTAACTTATTCAGTCAATACGTCAATATCTCAGTCTAGCAGTAAATAAAAAGGTATTTCGGTTTGACATGGAATCAGCCAGAAATGAGGAAAATTGATCATCTGTTAGAAAACGAAAGCACTCTTGGACTATAAATATATCGATACTGGGATATTTTCAAAGGGGTTTACCTATGATGCCCGTTTTTCAAAAAATGAAAATGTTATCTTTGTTTGTTTTTGGACAAAAATTGGCCTTTAAATAATGTTTGTTGATCATCTAGTTAGCAAACAAGCCCTCCTAGACTAAAATATTGGTTTAATACAGAGGCCATATTAGGTTTTTTCAAGCGGTTAACCCATGATTTTGGTCAAAAACTGGAAATTTCCTCTTTGTTTGTTCTTGGGCAAAATAAGCTGAGAAATAATATTTGATAATCATCTAGTTAGAGAACAAGCCTTTCAATACTATAAAATTATTGATTTTACATAGTTGCCATATTGGATCATTTTAAAAGAGTTAACAAATGATTTTGGTAGAAACAAAACAGAAATGTTCTCTTTGTTTGTTTCTGGACAGAATATGCCTTGAAATAATGTTTGATGAACATTTAGTACAAAACGCCTTTCCTAGACTATAAAATTATTCATTTTACATAGTCGCCATATTGGTTTATTATAAAGGGGTTAACCCATGAGTTTAATCCAAAATTGGAAATTTTTCATTTTTTTGTTTTTGGACAATAATGTCTCATCATCATCTACTTAAAAATAAGCCCTCCTAAACAATTAAAAAAATCAATTTTAAATAGTCGCCATATTAAAATTTTTTCAAAGGGGTAAGCCCAAGATTTTAGTTAAAAATTGGAAATTTCCTTCTTGCTTTTACTGAGATTTTTTGAAGGGGTTAACCCATGATTTTTGTCAAAAATTGAAAATTTCCTCTTTGTTTGTTTTTGGAGAAAAAATTGGCCTCTAAATAAGGTTGTTGATCATCTAGTTAGCAATCAAGCCCTCCTAGACTAAAAAATATTTGTTGTATACAGTGGCCATATAAGGATTTTTTTAAAGGGGCTAACCCATGTTTTGGTCAAAGGTTGAAAATTTCCTCTGTTTGTTTTTGGAAATATAAGGCCTGAAAATAATGTTCTGATGATCATGTAAAAAAAAGGCCTTCCTTCCAATTTTAAATAGTCGCCATATTGAAATTTTTCCTGTTTGTTTGTTTTTTGGACAAAATGGGCCATGAAGTAATATTTGATGATCATGTAAACAGTAGTTAGAAAACAAGCCATCCTAGATTATAAAAATATTGGTTTTACATAGTTGCCATGTTGGATTGAAAGCAGGGTAAGCCATGAGCTTAGAAAGTCCTAAGTTCACAGTCAAACAGTCAGCTCTAAATCATTCAGTCACTGCATCATCTCATTAGCCCCGGCCTAGACAGTAGAGTCACTATCCAGCCAACCAGTCACTTTTTTTCTTGCAACAAATCATACAGCCTGTATAAATTTTTGTCCAGTCAGTCAGCCAGTCAGCTATGTAGTCAGTCAGTCAGCAAGTCAGGCAACCAGTCAGTCAGTTAGTCAACCGGTCAGTGAGTTAGTCAATCAGTCAGTCAGTCAGTCAGTCAGCCAGTTAGTCAACTAGTCAGTCAGCCAGCCAGTACGTCGACCAGTCAGTCCGTTAGTCAGTCAGTCAGTCAGTCAGTCAGCCAGCCAGTCAGTTAGTTAGTCTGAGTCACTCAGTCAGTTAGTCTCAGTTAGTCAGTCAGTCAATTAGCCAGTAAGTGAGTTGGTCAGCTAGTCAGTCATTCAGTCAGACAGTCACTATTAAAAGCCGGTCAGTTAGCCAGTCAAGTCGTCAATCAGCAAGACTGTCAATTACTGATGCTGGCTGTATAAGCCATTATAATGTAGACTGCATGTCTGATCTTACCTACAGTCAGTTTTACATCTTTTATTCCCCATGTGAAAATCAAATCATGGGAACTTTAAACAAAGTTCTAAACACAGTGCTAACAAAGTTTCAAATTTGAAATAGTTTTTAAATTTCAAATTTGCAAAATTATGAATGATATTTTAGTTATCAGCCCATTTTAATATTTTAACAAAGTTGTTGTTTGATGAAAGTGCTAGGCTTAACAATTTTTTTTGGCTAAAATTCTGGAGTAGTTGAGTTCTGAGACTGCCATTTGAATTGGAGATTTTCTTTTCGGCAACACTCTAAACTTAATTCATGGCTTTCTGTTGTTATCCTTTTTCAAAACAGTTTAAGTGCATGAAGTATACGTAAGGTTCTTTGAACAAGAAAATGACTTGACTGAATAATAATATGAAACTCCATACACATCAGTGTACATGTAAGCTTGCAGTACATTATTTGTCCTTTTTTTGGCCAAATTAGAGCCTTTTTCTCTCAAAATGTTTCCTATTCTAGCCAAACTTTCTCCAAATTAATGCTGCTGACACAACGATTGTGAGCTTAAATTAAAAGGTTGGCAAATAATTGGGTCATTGACAGTGTACATAGCTCTTTGACAACGACTTTGCAATACAATTTTGCATATGAAGGTGATGTAAAACTGCTGTAAACTAGCAGACCTTAGCTAATATCTATAACATAACTGTGGCAAAACTGACCAAAAGGAAACTAATACTTATCCAAGAATAATAATGCTAAATCTATTTGGCATGATTAATTAATTTTCAAGCCAAATGTTCAGACACACAATAAACTAGGATTTATTATACATTACCAGTGTTTATTCAACACCTACAATGGATTGTAGGTTGAGTGACATCCACTAAAGTTGCCTAAATTATACTTAGTTGTCGGGATGCAAACAGTTAAGTGTTTTGAAAGTTTTCCTTCATTTTGTGAAGACAGTGAATTGGATGGCTTTTTGAGCTTCAAACACGCTGTTATTTCCTAAAATGGTTTGGGGTCTAGTCAATTTTAACAAATTTGCATTTACCCATCAAAATCTGACTGTAAATAGATTCAATGTCTTTTCTCAATTAACTGCTCTGAGATGATGTTCTAGATTTTGTTCAAAAACTTACTTTTTGGAAAATTAAGCAAACATCATTATTTTGTTTTGAACACCGACCAACTTCTCCGTAACAAAATAAAGTGGAATTGACAAGGATCATCAGAAGTGGAAACTTTTGCCTTTTATTTTTTACTTTCTAATTTCCAACAAAATTGTATAAATGAATCTTGTGGCAAAAAACGGTGGAGAAAGGAAACCCCATACACCTTAAATCGTGAGAATGATGTAGTAAACTACTGGATGTGCGCAGACAAACCGACCCCTTAAAGATATCCTCTATTGTTAACTCCCTTAAAATACATCTAAATGCAGTTTAATGTAATGTTCTGGATAAGATAAGTAATTGTCTTTTGAACAAGCCAGCCACATTTTATTCATCTGGTTCACTCAAGAGCTGGATTACAAAGCAAACTATGCAGCCTTTACAGTACTGAAGATAACCTCTATTCTTAACATTGAAGACTTGATCCAGTCTGTTTGTGGCATATGCATCTGACCTGGAAGAAAAAAACCACAAAACATTAGCAACAGGATAAAACTATCTAAAGTCAGGGGTTTCAAGTAGCCATCTGGTTAAATTAGAGACGGTAAAAATGTGTCAACAGCTGTATCAATGAGGGGCCCATAAGTCCCCCTCTAGGGTGTTCTTTTTCTTGGGGCATGCTTCCCCAGAAACTTTTGAAACATTACTACATTATTGAAACATTACTACAGTGGAACCTCTATTCAGGGTATAGCCTGCGAGCAAGCTCTGCATTTGGGGGAAATCGTGAAAAGTTGACGCATGAGAGGCATGTGAGAGGAGATACGAAAGCAGGGGGCGTGGGAGAGAAAGGAGAGCTTGCAACGATCACTTCCAAATTTTCATTTGCATCCCGAAAAAAACCCCAGGACATTGCAAAGCGTGAAAACTGTCACCGCAAATGTGCCGCAGATTAGAAAAGTAACAACTACCTGCCTAGTTTAGATAGGTGAGGGCGCACATAAATTTTTTATTTATTAACTTGCTTTCGCAACAGTTTTCCACTGCATCAAAGACGAACATTTTTGACCACTGATATGTTTTTTTTTATCCACTGGACGTGGAACGTCAAGGTGTCCACTCAAATAACAACTCAATAGATTCTCGTTTCGTTTACATTTGAAAAGTCGTCCACATTCAGAAGACTAAGCTCCCATGGTAATCACCAACCAGGCTTCTCTTACGTTTTACTCCAACTACTCCTGTGAAGAGAGATGGTTTTTGTGGTGATGGTGGTGGTTGATATGACATCTGGTTCCTCCTGAAAGCTGTTGGTTTCAAACTACAGTTGAACCTCCACTAATGTCCAACTCCCCACAACGGCCACTTCTCTACAGTGGGTACATCCCCAATAGGGATCTTCAATCCTGCCATACTGACCAAAATTTTCCCTTCATCCCGAAATCCTAAAAGTTTTTATCACAATCTGTCACAATCTTGGTAAAATCTTTTAATTACATTACATCACATTATGATGTCCAAGCCTAACCGTAATATTATTATAGCCTGTGTAGCAGGCGTCAAGTCTTTGATATTTCTCCTATCACCTAAGACCGCAGGGGTGGATCCAGGATTTTTTCAAAGAGGGGGTTGTAAGTATGAGAGTAAAATTTTCACCTTCTGGAATCCCGGATCTCAGCGCTTTAAGGCAACAATTTCCTGAATCCCACTTCATAATAACGCTAAATCCCACGTCTGATCCATAAACGCAATCCTGAATCCCCCTTCCATATTTCTTTAAAATCCCAAATCCCAGGCTCCAAAAAGGCTAAGTCCCGGACCCCGAAAAACCCCCTGGGGACACTCTCTACAATGGCCACTTATTTTAAATGCTTCTTGTTTAATCCTTTCTGTAACGACCACCTTTGACAAAGGCAATTGCCACTAAAGTGGTCCCCAACTACCAGTTTTTTCAGCTACTGATGAAAAAGGCAAGAAAGGTCATGAAATTTGATTCCTGTAGAGAGGAGAAGGCGTTACGTCATGTTGCCATGGTGCCAAAATTTTTTGATGACAACAAACCGATACAGCCACTTAAAAGTGTATTACCCGATGATTATAATTTCAAAGGACAGAATAATAAAAAGAACTTCTAGGGCTTCACCAAACTCATTAAACGTCCTACAATGCAAATCTAATGACTTTGCCGTGTGAACCCCTTAGTGTACATTTTCTTGGTGACAACAACTCTTAAGCACAAGCAATTTCAAGGGCTCTTGCCGAATCTCTACCTTCCCATGGAGATTCCAGCCGCAGGACCACAAACATGGCTGAGTCGGCTGGTCCTCTCATCTCAGCTATGAAGTCAACGCAGTCTCCGGTGGAAACTTGCCTCCAGTGGTTGGGGGCTGTCGTGGTGGCAGCATTGGATCTGGGCCCTCCACGTTTCCAAGTCTCAACAAAGCATTTGTGGTGGGTCCTGGCTATGCTCCAGTCTAATATAAGCTTGTTTCTAAAATTATAAGTAGCGTAGGAGTGCTGGGAAGGTCTCTCCTAACTGGTCACAGGAAACAATGACAGCTGCGACATGACCAAAAATTACAGCAGGGATTTTGAAGATCTTGCCAACCTTCAACCATCCGAGCTCAAGAAATCAGTCCTAAGCGTTTTTGGAGGGAAAACTGGTGGTATTGGGTCTAAGAAATGGGTCATTGAAATAGCAGACGTCGTCACCTGGAGAGAAGCCTTCACAATCTTTTGGATGACTCTTTGCCACACCTTCCTCTCTTGCTGGAAAGATTTAAACCAGTACAAGCTACTCATTATTCAGACAGCAAGGTGCTTCTCTGACAAAATGGCTTCACTAAGACATCGCTTTCAGAAAAGAAGTGCCAGTAGTCTCGGGTCAACCGACTAGTCTCACATGCACCCATACCTCTACAATTTTCACACCAGATCTCTGACTACCACTTCAGCCGCTTTAGGCTCCTCAACTTCTTCTGCCTTGTCACTAACAGAGTCTCTCGCATATTTAGGTAATCACCAGTCTTGCCACTATAGCCACTCCTGGAATGACGGTTGCCTTTTGGCTACTGCCGGTTTCTTCACTCCTGCAAAACAAGCCTTGGGGACCACCCACTGATCTGACCATTCAGCATGGAGTGAATGGTACCATTCCCCTTCTCTGTCAAAGGGGGCTCACCGCCATCACTAGGTCACCTCTCCTAGCCAATTCACCTGTACATAGTTTTTATTTTGTCCTCTTTGGTTCTCATGATAACCTTTCAGCTCCTTCTGTTTTACCTTCTCAGCAGCAGGGTCTGCCAAGTTCTGGTCATTTGTTGAATTCTCTGACCATTTGTACATTAAGCCCGGTTTCTCAGCTTACTCCCATTACAGTGGATAGAATCCAGCATGAGCTCTGCCTTCATCCTACCCCAGACAAAGTTGTGTACGTGGTCCAAGGCCTTGGTGATGGTTTTCACCTTGGCTTCAATTACAGTACTTCCTTGAAGTCAGCGGGGGGAATATGGCTTTGGCACTACTAAACCCTCATGTCATTGACAATTACTTGCAATTGGAAATTCGGACAGGCAGGGTGGCGGGCCCCTTCACTTAGCTTCCCCTCCCTGTCCTCCATGTGAGCCGTTCAAGGTGTCCACAGCATGGTTGCTCAAAAAAAATAGGAAAATAGGAAACTCAGGATTGAGAAAATAGGAAAAATAGGAAACTTTGCATTAAAACATAGGAGAAAAATAGGAAAATCAAAAGTACTTTTGTTGACAAAGATAGCTTCCCTGCACCCCATAAGGGTTATAATAAGGCTATGGGTCCTCAGATTCTATGTTCACAGGATTTAGATCAACTTTCCCGGCTAAGAAGGAGTGAATATGATCAGTAGTGTTTAGTTTATTGGTTCAGTTACGCTGTATTAAATCAGAATGATAATTATGATTGACTAGAGGTCGAGCGTGGTTCTATAATCAAAGGTGATCATATGAAATTCCCTTCAAGTTGACGGCAAATCTTTCAAAAGCTTTGAAGAGTGAAATTTCTTAGATAGAAATTTCTTACGATTGAGTTGTCATTGAAGGATATCGAAAAAAGTCATATAGAAAGCTTTCCTTCCATTAATCTGCAATTGGTGGCTGGTTGAGAATATGCTTGTTTGAGTCAAAAGACCACATAATTTTAAGTACGGAACCTGGCTCTCCGCGGTGTATGCAAAATGACACTGATCTATTTGGTACCAGATTGTAAGTGTGTCGTGGTTAAGTTCTAAGAAGAACATAACACTCTGCTTAGCTATGACTGCAAGACCGATTTTGCAACCAAAATATTGGATCCTTCACCAGTTGCGTAGGTATAGCTGTTAACAAGGGCTCACCAAGAGAGCTAGTGCCGTAAACTAAACTTTAGTCCGTTCTTTTCATGTAGCATCCAGAATCAGCTAGAGATTGGTTTTTTAAACAAGAAGCTGATTGGATGATTTATCTGGCCTGTGTTGTGAGAGGACAACTTGATCCTGTTTTTAGTTTCAAAGATGAACACAAAAGCGAGCAAGACTTCAAAATAAAATATAACATGTACAGATACTAAAATGCAGTTTCAGTGGGCTATGCAAAATATTTAACAATTATTCCTCGAGCCCGAATGGGCTATTGACTTAGAGGCCATGAGGGGGAGAGGAATAATTGTTTTAGACTTAGTAAAATCCAACTAGTTGGTCAAAAATATCGAGAATAAAAAAATTTACCTAGTTAAAGCTAGACTTTAATCTTTTTTGCCGCCAAAAAGCCCGCACTTTTCGCTACTAGTGGGCTATAACATATAGCCTAGTAGTAGCTCAACCAATCAGAATGCAGCACTGATAATAGACCACGAGTTGGATTTTACTAATATTAAATAGTCATGAGGACTATAACACTTCATACAATACATGCAGGTGCACGAGAAAATTATACAAAAAGTAATAAAAAAAATGTTAACAGAACTCTAATAGGCAATAGAGGTCATGGAAAGAACAAACGCAACTGTCATTTTCACTAATATTAGAACATCAAAGTCAACATGCTACTTGCTTTATGATAAATTTCACTCAAAAACACATACAACTATAATTCCATTCTCAATTTTGTTACAAATTTTGGCTTCACCAGCTAAAAAATAGGAAAAATAGGAGGTTTTAGTTTAAAAATAGGAGAAAATAGGAATAGGCTCAAAAAATAGGAAAAAATAGGAACTGGACACCCTGGCCGTTTCAACGTCATCCTCAAATGCCATCACAATCAATACCCATGACAATCAACCTGATGCACATTATTTTCCAGTCCTTGAACTTCTCTGACTACAACCATACAATGCTTGGGCTGCCTGCTGTGTTGGGTTTTTGGGTATCTTATGCGCTGGTGAGTTCACCGACAACTCCCACTTCAATCCCGACATCCACATTGCTGTCACCGATGTCCACATTAACATTAAGTACTCTACGATGGACCCCTTTCGCCAAGGTCGCTATATCCACATTGGTGCTGAGAAACATAATCTCTGCCCCATGCACCCCCTTACCCAGTATCTACATGTCCGTGGCTCAACTTCTGGCCCCAATTTCATTCTCTCTGAGGCACCCCTCTAAATTGACAATGACTGACATCTGGTATTCAATTCATCCTCACCGCTCCTGGGGTCCCTGGTTGCTACATCGGTCATAGCTTCTGCATTAGCACAGCTATTTCAGCAGCCTCTTGTGGCTTACCAGATCACCTCATCAAGATGCTTAGCAAATGGTCCAGCCACGCATATCAGATCTATATGCACACTCTCATAAGTACTATTATGGGGGTAGCAAGCCTACTCACTTGATACTCACTACATACTTTATTCGTATCTTCCTCCCTTCCTTGTTATTTTTGTAGGGTGCTTCGGGACTTTGGTAGTTCAGGGCCAGAGCTTGCAGTTGAGGGCTTGCAGTCTGTAAGGCATCGTTTATAAAGTTTAGGTTTTTTGAAAAATAGTCTACCTCTTCTTTGAATGTGTACCTCCGCGAAAAAAATTATTGTCGTCAAACTGCCGAGAGGGTAGTGTGGTTTATTAGTTGCAAGGATAGGTCATAAAAAGAAAAAGAGAGAGTCCTCGTGCAGCAGTTTGGTGCAACTGCATCCTGTTTGCCTAACTGAAAGAAAGTGAAAGGTAGGCTACTGCTGAGTAGATTCATAAAGATGTCACGAGGCTTTGATTGATAGCCTAGAGAGTATATAGAGCTGGCAATTACTGTACGTTGCATCAGAGTGCAGTTCAGCGCTAGTACGTGGAAATGGAATACTGGTAAAAAATGTTTTACATCAAACCTGCAATTAGAAAGTTTGTAGCAGTCAGGTATCTGCGGGTACCTTGATCTACTCTCAGTAGACTGTAGTTTGTGCAGCAAGGTCTCTTCCATAGGGACTAGAATTATTGAATGGTTGTTGGTAAGTTGGAGACTCATAGCCGCTATAAGACTGGAGTACGCTATTGTGTAGCTTTGATTTGGTAGCACCTGAAGTATATATAGTGCACCATGTAGTCTGCTGTAGTGTAGAATGTTGCCGTTGTGTGAGTAGTCTGTTTTTGAATTGGCAGTGTAATTGGGGCCTTCCAGGCTCCGTTCATCACAGGTCTCCACAGACCATACGTCTTCATACATGTAGGTTGTTAGCAACGTTAAAACATTTGTCAAATTTTCCCATGAAGCAATTCATGGTGAACAAAACATTCGTTAAATTTTGAAGATTAAAAATGGTAAGGGACTGAGACTAGGGAAATACTTCTCCACAGAGAACACTTCTCCAGTGTTAATATAATTATTACATGTACGTCCTCTACCTGGAATCACATTTTTAAGAAAAAAAATTTAATTATTCTTTAAAAGCATCTAAAAGACTCTGACACACTAACCCGAGATACACTTACATGTACGTCTGTGTGCATCCAGTGCTTTACAACACCAACCATGTACCGGACACATGCAGCAACCATTTCTTGTCTGTTGGAAGTTAAGGACAAAATGAAACAGTTTACATACAGTGTACATGTAAGAAACTTATTATCAAACACAATGCAGAAGGAAGTTTGGATTATTACATGTTTCTGGGCCAGAACTACCCACCTTCCCCTCCACTAAGGCAACAGTTTGCCCTTTAGTGAAAAGTTAGTGTTAATGTTGGCCTTAAGGGGAGGGATACACGTATCTAGGTGGGCAGTTTCCCAGAAACGTATCATGAATGATCTGGAAGGTTTGACACTAAAATATGAATGGCTAATTTTCATTCAAAAGGCCCCAAAAGTAGGTTTAGTCAGCTGCTAACCTTCTTCAGCATTCATCAAACCTTTATCTTTAAAACAAAACAGCCAAGGGGTAGTTTCAAAAAGGAAGCACTCAAAAACGAAGACCAAAGCATGCAGCACGAAGCACCCAAATCTCAAAAACAAATTTATTTTTACAAAGGCTTAAAAAGGTGGATGAACTTTTATTGACATAATAACTTATGTTTAAACTGTAAAATATAATATTTTCACCTACATATCATTCTTACTATACCATTTTGTACCCACTCTAATATTTTTTACCTGTGCTTTTTTGTTTTTATATTTTATGTTTTTAAAGTTCAGTTACAGGACCTTTTATAGGGATAACCTTGTGTTCCTCCGTTTCAAATATGTATCATGTTTAAATATAAAAGTCTTTGAATAAAGTATTATTATAAAAACTTGATGTTTCATTTATTTCTGAAGGATCCTTGCCCACAGTTAGTTCTCTACTGTCCACTTTCCAGTGCACTTTTATTTACTATAACTGCTCAAGGAAAATCTTTTGAGGTTAATTTTTAATCTCTAACTAAAACACAAATTGTTCTTGTTTTCACTGCCCTTCTCTGAAGTTTGCAGTAGATCTGGTGGCCCTAAGAAGGCCTCACTTTCATGCTTACGTCGCAAGTGTTAAAGGTAGTTACAGAATTCATCTTAGGTAACGCCCACTTGCACCTAGAGGTATTGTTGATCACTGCAAATTTTGGCGTTTTTAATTCTTTTTATCTTGGAAGCAGATCCCAGGGGGAATACTGTGGATTTCAAGTAACAGCAACAATCGAACGATTTTACTGGGTTTAAAATTTTCAATTTCAGGATGCTTTTGGGTAGGAAAATTTGGGGGTTTGGGTGAGGACAAAACATGGACCAGGGGTCCATGGACCCCCTCTTTGGACCGGGTCCATGGACCATTTCTATGGACAGGGTCCATGCACCCCCTGTCATGGACCAGGTCCATGGACAGTAATTATTTTTATTTTTATAAGAAGGTTTTGCACTAGGTCCATGGACACTCAAAAACAGAAATAGTGCCAAAAAAAGATTTGACGAGACGCTGTCCACCAATGCTCATGATTGATCACAAATATTTAGTTGTGCTTACATGAAATACACTCTGCTTGCACAAGTGCAGTCACAAGACCGTTAAATTAAGCTGATTCAAAAGTTATCACCAAGAGAAGAATTAAGCCCTCCAGTACAAAGACTCGCATCACCCTTAGAAAAACAAGCTGGAGTTAAGAATTCATTGCTTTTAGAGCAATCATGACTGAGTCACATCACAATTCTCCATAGTTGATGTAGCTTCAGTTTAAGCTACAATCCCTGCCACTTCTTCTTCTTCAAGATCTGGATCTGTAAATCACTATCCGTGAGCATTTATAATCGTCCTGCTAAAAGCGCTAAGGAGCTGGGCCCAGCGTGACAAAACATTGCAGGAAAAAGTGACATTCATGGACAAAAAGAAAGTGGCTTAGAATTATTCAGATCCAGGATGCACTTTGGAGAAATTAAACAACCTAAAACCCTTTTGATCAGCCACAATGAACAGCTTTACATTTTAAAAGAGGTAGAAAATCAATATGTGTGTCACAACCTCTCAGTATGAAATAAGCGGCAAAAATTCACATTTGCTCAGTCAAAAGGTTTTCTTCTGAAGCATAATCTACCCATCAGAGAAAACAATTCATTGGAACAAGCAGCATTTTGGCATGAGGTACCGACCCCCCCTTTTTGTTATACTATGTAAGCACAATTAAACATTACTGATCAATCGAGCATTGTTTGTTGCTGTCGTTGTTTTTTAACCTTATTTTTGCACTATTTCTTTTTGTTCATTTCTCATTATTAAAAAAACTGTCCATGGACCCGGTCCATGACAGGGGGTCCATGGACCCCTAGTCCATGTTTTGTCCTCACCCGGAAAATTTTGGCAAGAATCTTTTGGGGAAGCTTGATTTAAGAAGGGACTTTTTTGGGTATTCGAAACTATTAAAATGGTTCTATTTTTGTGTTATAACATTTAATGCTTTATGGAAAATTTTTATGGTTCAGAAATTTGGCATGAGGTTTTTGAGGGGGTTAAATTTTGGTGCAGAGATTTTTTGGGGTTTTGTTTGAATCCCATATGGTAGTTCCTGGACCAAAAATGGGCCAAAGAAATATGAAAACATTATCTGACCCTCCCTATGATTTCAGAGACAAAGGTGATAACATACTCACAACATGATTCCACTTAAAAACAAAAGAAATCAACTTTAACACGCTTACAAAGCACACTAGAACACAATTTAAGAAGGCAATGGTTTTGTCTCACATAACACACTAACAACAATACAGCGTGCGTCATAGAACAGTGAAGCGTGAGCAGCCTAACACGGAAAGCGAGTTACCTTTTGATAACACAAGCTCGCATGCAAGAAGACACCATCCCGTACGAAACTTGCAGCGCTGTACAGCGCCACAAAATCGCTGCAAAATGGCTGTACAGCTAAATTACAGCTGTTCAGCAGCCTTTTAGAAGCCAAACAGCAGCTTCATTCAAGTTGCAGCGGGATGCAAAAGCGCTGTGCAGCCTATGAAGGCTCTTTGAAGCTCTCGGCAGCGGTTTTGCAGCGCAGTAGCCGACTTTCAAACGCTGCGAAGTAGCTGCAGTAACGCTACAATTCAGCTGCGGTCGATCTGACTTTCTTGAGCGCCAATAACATGAATCGCCAGATAAAGCCTTGGCACAGATTACGGCTTTTATAACGCGAAAACTTTGACTGTACCTCTAAGAAATGTGAGTAAGCTTGTGCGCAAAGAAGATCACTTATTGAATAAACCTCCAAATCCTATGCTTTCGGAATAAAGATTTCAATAAATTTCATTCCGTGACCGGCGAGTGTGGGAATGTTATCGCTAATTCCCTGGAGACATTCTAGGCCGTAATCTAATTGGTCGGTCCTTTTGCATGAGATCCCATTACATCTCTAGACAAACACGGAACGTTTGCGACCGTTGAATGAAAGGCGCAAACATTCTAAGTTTTTTTGCATCTAGTTCTTTTTCGAGATGGAAGTTCTGTTGAAGTTTTTGGATGGAACAGCTCAAACGTATTTGCAAGCAACGCACTGAACAGTGACTTCTACGCTAAGTATCGATGAATCGAACCAGAGCAAGCAACACAGATACAAGAATCTCAGCTGGGGTTCGCACTTACAAGATTCTTATACGCTCGTGGTAATGTTCGTTCCTTAGTCCATTGTAAAATTTAACGACGACCAAAGTAAAATTGGGTTGATTTCTTTCGTGAAAAAAGTGTAGAAGATCGTAGATCTGGGACGAAACGTCAAGGTGAGCAATGTCCAGCTTAGCCCGTTGCAACGAATCAAAATATCATTTGCCTAATGGCCGTGTAAACTTTATGTAGAACAATCGATGTTATTCTATTTATTTTTAAAAAGGATAATTTTCAATGTCTGCATGTTAATGATGGTCTACCGTGATGTTAATGGATGAGTGACCGTGATTGCTAAATATTTACAAAGCGAGACTGTTGCAGATTTGTTTTATGTCACGTGCTTTTGTAACGTGTACGCGTGGATACTAATAAAGTATAAGTTGCATTTTGACTTTCTAGTGGTTTTTACTCTGCTACTAAGCCGGTTTCCGGACTGCGTTGCGTGATATCACTAATTTGCCAAACCGCATTATCGAATCAGGCAAATGCCATAATTCTTGAATTTTTGTACACGTTTGCAGCTATTTGGCAGCGCTGACAGCGTTTTTGTGTGTCCTCTCCACCGCTGCTAAACCGCTGCTTATCGCTTTCAAACGGCTTCATAGCGCTGCCCCGAACAGCCAAAATTTGCGACTGCTGCAGCCAGCCTCTTTGCAGCTATTCTGCAGCGCTTCTTGAAGCCATTCTGCAGCGCTGCAACAGCGCTGCGCGTTTCGTACGGGATACTATTTAAAGCGTGCAACTTAGTGTGCTTACAAGTACATGTACATCACACGCAAACTTACTGCATGAGAAGTGAAAGTATAACATTATTGTAATGCAATCATTGCACAGTAATTCTTACGGGAAAGCCAAAGCTCTTATCAGTAAATAATCAGTCAACTTCATGATCAGAAAAACAAAGCTGAAACATTTTCTACAAAGGGGTCAAGGATTTAAACCAGACTTTTGAATTTTCAGTTTATGTGGAGCGTGTTTTTTTTTTCCCCAAACGTATTTCTTGTAGCTTTCTTTTAGAGCACCTTCAATTTTAAGGTTGAAATAATATTAAACGAATTACTTCAACCGCATAACATGAGCTAACACATCAACATTACATAACCAAGTTGTAGATAAATCATAAAACTTAAGCTAGAAAATTATGGTCATGAAATCTATCTTTTGAAGTATAGAAAGTGTGTTTATTTTTGGAGCATAGCATGTGAAGGTTTTATTTGCGTTTGTCACATGCAACGGGTTGAAGGAAGATCGAAATACAGCTGCCGAGAATCATTTTCTAAGTTTAAATGTAATATTTCTGCGATGGGATAATTTCAAAAATTTACCACAAAACGTACTACAAAAAAGACAAAGATAACACAGAATAAATGATCTGAGAAATCTCCGCATGTACCGTTTGTAGCACTGCTTCGATTTTAGCAAATCGAGGAATGTCACGTGTAATTTGAAACCTCTTGCTTTTACACACATCGAAAGTTTTTTGTAGACTTAATACATACGACAGTAACCTAAAGTTTTTAAAAGCAAGGGGAAACAGTCATGGTTATAACACTGATCAAGGTTTTTCTAAGACTTGTAGATTTATTCAACATCATTTTTAGACAAGAGACTTCATCTGCACTACAGCGGAAGTCACAGAAGCGAATTTCAAGTGCTTGTTTGTTTACCTTTAATCAGCGGGCAATTTTCGCCTAAAGCTGGGGATCAAATATTTTACCTTTTCATTGCAAAAGCACAAAAACAGCAGGGAATTTTGTTGTTTGCTCACTGAAAGTTGGCATGGAGGCTATCCAATAAAAAATTAAATTTATACGAGAGTTATATTTTCAAGATACGTTTTGTTTTACTTTAACATGTTAATCTGTGTCAACTTGCCCACTAAGCATGTCATCGATCACACTTGACTAAAACAAAGGGTTAGCGTGCTAAATACACTGAAACAAAAAATAGTGTGTCATTGATTGCTTCAGCAATTAAATATGCATATAAAGTGTGTCTTTGGACACACTAAGCATGTTGAGTTAGCATGTTGTGAGCATGTCATCACCTTTGTCCTTGAAATCATTTGGAGGGTCACATATTATATTTGCTGCTCCTTGCACCTCCTCTGTACCTCCAACTCTCACTTCCCCCTTCCTTGCCTTAATATCCCTTCCCTGTCATTGAACTGACTCCCCCAATTTGCAAATTATTATATGAAACACATTACATTGACACGCACTTCCTTGAGCACACACTACAATAATAAAAGTTACATTAACTGCTGCATTCATCACTACGATGTTATAAAACAATTAGCTCATGCTTCAGCCGTGCATATTTCAAGAGGCTAGAGTTGCTCTCGGCTGCGCCTCAAGCAACTCTTACACTCTCTTTTGTGCTCTCTTAACTGCCTGTATACTCAATATCTCAACACTGATGCATGAACTAATTGTGAAATGTTGGAGATGATCATATACAAGCGAAGTAGTCTGAGATGGAGGTTTGAATGTAATATTCATTTTATGAATGTGTATTCCCAGAAATTCCAGGCAAATAGAAATATTGCAAACAATATCAAATTTAAAATTGATTAAAGTTCAGGAGTTTAAAGCGAAAAATACTTTCACTTTAAATTTCCTGCTTCAAGCATTAATTTACGGGGCAGTGTAAAATGCAGACTGCCGACTGACTGCGGACTATTGTTTTTAGGGTTAGAAAACATTGGGACTATTGTTGTCACCTGCTCATTTGCACGGTGAAAACAAGAGTCCGCAGTCTGTGTTTTATACTGACCGTTAATTTACTGAATTAATTGAGAAAACAAACATTCCATGTTTACTGAAACTAAACTTTCAGAGAAGGAAAACTCTTCTTAAAAGAATATAACTAAAGATGTTCTTTATATATAATGGGAAAATAAATAAAAGCTTACCTGTAAGCATAAGCCGAATCCTTTAATTAAATTCTAAAGCCACGATGTGGTTTCATGGACACAGCGCAAAACGTGGTCAACATTCCAGTGATTTGCAGCTACACCGGCAAATTAATTTGCCCACAAATGCCACAGAACGAGGAACGTAATATTTCCACTGATAGTAGTAGTAGAATAGTCCATTTGCAGGAAATTTTGCCCACAAACTTTACCATTTTCTCCTTATTTTCGATGATCATGGCTTCCATTGCACAACAATGGGTTCTCCTTCCCAGAACCTAGATTTCCCGCGAAAAAATAGGTTGACCCGGGTACTACCCTAAACGACCACACCCAAAATCGAAAGTTGGTTCTCTTTTGGACTTTTTCAGCGTCCTGAAACATGCCTATTGTAGACATCATTTTGGATCTACACTCGAACCTCCCGTAAGCGACCAACCAAAATGCAAAGACTGAGTGGTTGCTTATGAGAGGTGATCGTTTAAGAGAATCGAACCACAGGGGGTTCCTTCCTAGAAAAGGTCCAGGCACATTGTTGGTTTTCACATGACGTCACTAAAAGTCAAATTACAAAACTATATCGATCCTACAGAGATTTTACTTGCATGGTGTATTAGAGCATCTGAAAACTAATTTTCGAACAAATTTTCGCTTCAAAAGGGTTCTTGGTTTTGTAATAGAGTACGCTTGAATTTCGAAGGTTTTGCGTGACGCAGGCCGAGGGAGCTGTCATTTAGGTGAAAAAAAGTGACTTTTTTCGAGGAATTTTGCTATCAAAACTGTTCAAGTATTAGAAAAAGTATTACTTTAATGTTTATGAGTTCCTCTAGGAGTAAATTCACGCTTTTGTAGCAAAACTCGGTAACAGATGTTTCTGTTGGTTTCCCTCCGCCACAGTGGAGCTCATGCGGATGAGCTCCAGCATGGCGTCTTTAAATTTGGGTAAAACATTTCCTCAGATATCTCGTATACGAATTATTCCTTCGACCCAAATCTTGGCGAGGGTCTTTGTATATTTACCTCTTTTCATTTCCCAGATTCTGGACTTTATCTGTCGAATGGTTTTGAGTTTTATTTTGATCTATTTTGAATGGCGTGACACTGAATATGTGTAATTGCACGTTGTCACTAAAGTTCTTGGTATGCAACCTCGTTCCCAGGGTCTCTCATCTTCCCCGCCCTTCTCCTCTCTCGCTTGGGCGGGAAGATGAGAGACCCTGGGAACGAGGTTGCTTGGTATGTTCTAAAGATAGGGCATACAGCGAAAATAGAAATCAGAGAATGCGTCAAGTGGTCGTTTACAGGAGTTTAAAAACAATGGACAATCTTTAACCGTCAGGGTCAGAAAGTGGTCGCGGTCGCTTATATACCGAGGAGGTGGTAGTTTACAAGAGGTTCCAACTCTAAGGCTTTGACTGGGAAATTTTGGTGTTTTGGATTGGCGGTCGCTTATGGGAGACGGTCGCTTACGAGAGCTGGTCGCACATGGAGGTGCCCTCTGCTGCAGCTCTTGATTCCACCCATAATGCAATTTTTCTCAGCCCTTCAATTAATTGAAGGCTTCTGACAACACTTCTTTGGGGAGGGATGAAAGACGAGCTCCCCTAAAAACGCCTGCGTGGGAGGCTATGACACTGACGGCCGGCAGTTAGTCAAGTGATGAACAGCGATTTGGTTTTCAGGCGCCCACATTTCAATCAACGGGAGTTGTGTGCGTCTCACGGATTTCTAGTTCATTTTCTTAATATTTGCTAATTACAAAGTCTTTTCTACAAAGGAACTTATCCTTAGCAAAGAAATTACTAAGCTTTTTTGCAAATGACTAAATCCCTGCTTCATGTCAAAAGTTAGAGACAAAAAGAATAATCGGAACTTAAAAAAACTGTTAGGCTATTAAAACAAGTTTTAAAACAGCAGGAACCAATTACATTAATATGTTCTAGAGTCAGAAAATAAAGACGTGATTTTACTACCAAAAGAATGCCAAATTCCCGAATTTCATTACTTTGGTGATATTTTCAAACGGAAAAAATTTTAAGTGAGCCTGTACACTCTCAAAATGACCTCTGGTCACTCATACGCGCCTGCGAGACGGAAACTGTCGAAACTCGAAAGCATGCATCAGCGAGCGGCCGGTTAGACTTACTACAAGTCGACCTCTTATAAGTTACAAATAATTTATTTGAAGTCATTTTTGATCCTAAATAAATTTCTATTGTTTCGAGAATTTTTTAAAAGGCTTTAGATATTTGAGGGAACAGATGTCATGACGTCAAAGCAAAACTCGACGTTACACACTTGATAAAAGTGGATCATTGCGGCCTTCTCTGCTTTCAAAACATTGATTTTGACTCTGACATGGTGCGCGCGAAATATCTTTTAATTTTGTCAGGTACCTGTGTTGCACGGAAAAAACAGGTTACACCAGTTCTATCAGTCAAAATTATTTGATGGGCGACGGAAAACACACTGAAAACAAAAAAATATATCCGTCCTTTAAAAAAAGTGGAGATTCGGGTTTATGAACGGGTTTATGTTTTCATAAACCACCTCGTTCCCAGGGTCTCTCATCTTCTCGCTTGGGCGGGAAGATGAGAGACCCTGGGAACGAGGTTGCGAAATCTGTCATTAATAACGTCTCAGCCTACTAGACTGACTCCATTACACCCGATTTCAGATTAAGAAAAGGTTATCGCTTTCTGATTCGATGTCACAGTAGGCTGCAAACATTCTCAAAACAAAGGTGTATGCCCGGGGGGGAGGCACTTGGGTATTTTTTGGGTGGGTATGTGCCGCCCGGGACTCCAAATTGGCACCCCGTTCTAAAAAAATGTTCCCCTAAAATTGATACCCCGTTCTAAAAATGGGCCAATTTTTTATACCCCTTTCTAGAATTCGCCCTAAAACTGATACCCCGTTCGAGAAATGGGCCAATTTTTTATATTCCGTTCTAGAAAGTTTGTAAATTGAAATAGCCCCGTTTTTTTTAAAGATATTTATTTATTTGTTCGACTTATACATCAAATAAATGCTTCTTTATAATCAGCGACAATTTTAAGCAGAAGATAAAGCCGTGATCCACAATTTTTTATACTCAGTTCTAGAAAACGCCTCTGAACTGAAATGGATAACCCGTTCTAAATCAGGAGCTTCAAAATCACGACCCCGTTAGGCGGCACATACCCGTATAGGTAATGTATGGGAGTACCCCCCCCCCCCCGGGTGTATGTTATTTTGCGATTCTTCACCGACGGTAACTTTTATCAGTGTTTTTATAAGGCTCATCGTATATCAACGGCGCTTTTCAAATTAGCCTAAAAAAGTTTTTCGATCGGGCAAATTATCGATTAGCTGATCGCCAGCTGTTTCAGAAGCAAGGACTTCGTATGGTCAAACCAATAAGATTTGCTCGATAACGTCAAGGCTGTTAATCCACATGCATATGCATATTCCATGATATTCGGTTTTCAAACCGTTAGTCCAAAACCGGGTGAAGCGATAGTGTATTTTTATCGCTGAGTACACTCCATTTTAATTAAAATTGATTCCTTTAACTCAGCTTCCCGTGAAGCATGAATAAAATGTTAATTTTCCAAGACTTTTTCATTAATTTCAGCCAAAAAATCTCTTGACGTGCCCACCCATTAACTGAAAACGCGGTCAGCAAACTGCGCACGCATTGGTCTTGGGTTATCATCACGCCAAATAAAATGACTCGACCAAGGGTCATCGCTCGGCAGGAAATTGTATGCTGTGATGTGCTTTGATCACGCCAACAACGCGCTCTTAGGTTAATCAGTAAAATCAAGACCATGGAAAGCGACTGTTCACGAAATTCAGAGGAAAATCTAGCTATGATCGATGGATCTGATATAGAAAGAAGGTTCCTTTAGGAGAAGGCGGAAATTGTTCGAGGATTTCTGCAGGAGAGAGAGATTGTTGATCGTGCCCACGAAGACGAGAAAAATGATATGCGTTTAGCTTTTGAAGTGGAGAAGGAAAACATGAGAAAAGCCTTTGAATGCGAGAAAGAAGAAATGCGACAGAATTTCTTAAAAGAGAAAGACAACATCTGCTTGGAATTTCAGGAATCGAGACATGTTTTGAAGTTGTCTTTCGAAGACGAGAAATCTGCGTTGATAAAATCATGGGATCGTGAAAAACAGACTCTTCTTGACAATTGCATCAAAGAGAAGAAGGAATCAAGAGCTCAATTTGAGCGACTTTTAAGGGAGAAAGAGGAAGGATTTAAAGCCGAAAAGGCTGAAATGGAAGCGAAGATTCGCAAAGAGCTTGAGGGTATCGAGGAAGTAAAAAATGAGCTGAGGCGTACATTGTCGTAGGGCTTGGGCGATCTGGAGAATGTTTACTTCGAGGAGAACGCGTATCTCGAGACCCTCTATAATCACGAGCAACCAGAGGTTGATCCGGGAGGTTGATATGCACTTTAAAAGTATATCAGATGCCGAAATGAGCCTGGATAAAGAGGAGCTGTTGAAATCGCTAAAACAAGAGAAGACCAAAATGCATTCTCACTACGCCAATAAGCACAAGCTAGTTGAGCACCAGTTCGCGTTGGAAATCGTTGACATGGAACAGAGGTTCAAACAGCAAAAGAACGATTTAATGAACATTTTTAGAAGAGAAAAGTCGGACATGGAAAAGGGCTTTATTAAGGAAAAGGAAGACATTAGACGTAAATTCGAGGTGGAATTTCGCAGAATACTTCAACAACAGAGGTTGAAATTCGAGTCGGAAATACAAGGTTACGAGCACGACATCTCTGTTTTGAAATATCAAAAAGAGCAGCTGGAAAAGTGCTTTTCCTTAGAAATGCAAACATTGAAATTAAAATTCGACCACGAGAAGCTTGAAATTGAGAGCAGGTTTAAAAACGAGAAGAAGGACCTTAAGAGGGTTTTGAAAGGGCAATACGAGAGAAAGCTGTAGAAGGCCTAAATGTAATAAACGGTCCTAAATGTAATAAAGTCCTAAATGTAATAACATTTTGTCCTAAATGTAATAAAGTCCTAAATGTAATAACAATTTGCCCTAAATGCAATAAACTCTCAAGCTGCCAATTACAGTAATTACTCGAATAAGCCCTGCCCTCAAATAAGCGCCGCATTTGGAGGGGGTGGGAGAGTTAATTAGCACCGCGGGGCTTATTCGAGTAAATACGGTACTAAGCGGTATTGCTATGGTATTAAGCTCCGCTCTCAAATAAGCGCCGCATTTTTGGAGAAAAAGTTAGTAAGCGCCGCGGCGCTAATTCGCGTAAATTCGGTACATTTCCTTATGCACTGTGAAACTTAACGTTTACAAATAAATTGCTTGTAAACGGCAAAGTAACAGTATTTTTCTAAAAAAAGCAATATTTAAGCGATAGAAAACTTTTTTTCCTGTATTTGAATAGCCTGATATAAACACTCGAGGGGTTGGGAGAATTCCAGACAGTTATGCAAACCCTCGACGTCGTCTCAGGTTTGCATAACTGTCAAGATCAAATAAAGAATAAAGTGCTAAATGTAATAACATTTTGCCCTAAATGTAATATACTCTTAAAGGAACAGTATCCCGTTACTGCGCATGCACCAAACTTTGATTTTTGGACAGGATGTCGCGAAATCAAAAGATGCGAGGAGAGTAAGAGAATCTTGAAAAATCCGTTTGCATCGCGCTTGGCCGGGTTCAATACGACACTAAAACTTCTCAGGATTATAGATCAATGATATATTGTTGCTGTTAAGTTTCGATTTGGGCAAAATCTGGATTTTTTGGCGTTACTTTTATTGCCGTTGGCCGGAGGACCAAAAGATTGGAAGCACTTTGATGCCGATTGAAGGCTTATTTCTTCTGCTAGCTTCCATACAAGCTCAGATAATTGTGAAAGGAATACGCAGAAATGAAACAGTAACAATAAAGACTGTAAGAAAGAAACCGTTGAGACATTGATGTGACTGAGGAGATCTTGTGGAGGGGAGCTTCGTGAAGCAGAATGTTTTGCAACGACGCGTTAGTATACTTTTACTTGAATCTCCCTACGGCCGACAAAATCAAACAAACAGGCGCTACATGTTTTGAAAAACTAGTGACATGAAATCATAATATCATTTTTGACTAACCTTTGTGATGATTCATAGCGTTGAGATTGCATTTTTATTTATGTCTTTCAAACGTTTGAGGCTAGAACGCGAGGAAATCAGGCAGATATTACTGGACTTGGAGCGATTGACCTCTGACACGAGTTTCAAATTAGAAAATATGTTTTTAAAGCGAGCGGAACGAGATTTTCGGGTCGCGAGGCGGCCCAGCTAGCGATAAAATCGCGATGAGTCTTCGAACCGCGAGCCAAATTTTTATATAAGACGAAAGACTTCTTCGAAAGTCTAAAATATTACTTGAGAATATAAACAACAAATCTCTGTCGGCGGTGCGGTCCGGAAGGAAATCTTGTCGAGTCAATTTGACAGTTCTATTGTCTTTTGAAGAAAAAACAGATGACGCTCGCGCGTGCGCATAATCGGGACACTGTCCCTTTAAGATACCAATTACTGTATTTATGCGAATAAGCATCTCTCTAAAACAAGCGCAGCAATTGGGATAAAAAGTTAATAAGCTGATATATTTCCTTAATATGCAAGGTTGAACTTCACGTTTATGAATAAATTTCTACAAAGCGACACATAACCTCATGAGTGTTTATATCAGGCTATTCAAACACAGGAAAAAAGTTTTCTATCGCTTAAATATTGCTTTTTTTAGAAAAATACTGTTACTTTGCCGTTTACAAGCAATTTATTTGTAAACGTTAAGTTTCACAGTGCATAAGGAAATGTACCGAATTTACGCGAATTAGCGCCGCGGCGCTTATTAACTTTTTTCTCCAAAATGCGGCGCTTATTTGAGAGCGGAGCTTAATACCATAGCAATACCGCTTAGTACCGTATTTACTCGAATAAGCGCCGCGGTGCTAATTAACTCTCCCACCCCCTCCAAATGCGGCGCTTATTTGAGGGCAGGGCTTATTCGAGTAATTACTATAATTGGCAGCTTGAGAGTTTATTACATTTAGGGCAAATTGTTATTACATTTAGGACTTTATTACATTTAGGACCGTGTATTACATTTAGGCCTTCTACAAAAGCTGAGTGGGGATAAACTCCGACTTGAATAGCTACTAAATCAGTTTCGCCTTGGAAGAAGAGCAAGTACCGATCAAATGGACTCTAATGGTTCGGCGCTCAGCACAAGTTCTATTTATTCCGATTAATCTTTACAGAAAGATAATGAAGTACCGGGAAAACTGAACAGGTTAACTTCTCAAGTACCTCTGCTCGCGCGACTAATACACTCGGCCTTTCACAAATAGTCGCTTAATTTAAGCCGAAGCTTTTTGGCTAATTATCAAGAACAGGCAACACAAATCTAAAATGCTGTGTCACTCGAACAAATACAAATGTACTTGTTTTTTAATTTTTTTTTTTTTTAAATTTTACTATTCAGTTTTTCACTAATTGCTTTTTTTTTTCTCGTTCGCAAATGACATTAGGCTTGCCAAATAAGACTGAAACAAGAAAAAAAAAAATACAATAGAAACTAGAAAAAGCCACCGTAAAATTAGATAATACTTTATATTATATAATCATTATTCTAATGCATTAGTAAAATTTTGCTTTTTCCTTTGCTGTATGATCCTAGAAACACTAGCATACGGCAGCGTGAAGAGAATATCTCGCGCTGTATTAAAACAGAGGAAGAATTATTCCTGTTATTTTATCAGCATGAGTGACATTAATAATTGATGATATTCGTATGGAATATAACTCAGACTCTCATACTAGCCGCTAAATAACAGGGGATTAACTGAATAGAAGTGAAGACTGATTTCAGATGATAAAAATAAAACGTGGTTGCCTGGGATGTGACTTTATACCTTTTTGCAGAAGATCTTAAATAAACTGTATACTAGGAATATATATTCAGTGAATTTAATTTTAGTGCAGATGTTATTTAGTAAATACTACTAATTTAGAATATACGTGCACTGGATTGAATTTTGGTCAAGGTGATTTATGATACCCACCTCGTTTAATGCAAGCCGGTCACACTCTTCAGGTAGAAACTTCATCTTTTTATGAGATGGACAAGTTCATTTGTTTTCTTACTCAGGAATCGAATCAGAATCGACCACGACGTTAGTAACCAAAGCTACAAATACAAGGCTAAAGCAACAAACTTTTCAACCAACTGAAACAAAGAAATTTTGAAATCTCTACTTTATAACTTTAGGAGCCTTCCATTCACCCTCTGGTCAAGGGGTTGCGTGATTCAAAGAGGGAAAAAAATCCCCTTTGAAAACACATTCACCATTGTCACATTGCCCTTAATACACCTTGTCCACCACGACCATTGTTTCCAATTTCACCGGAGGGAGGGGGGAGGGGGATGGGGGAGGGAGCTAAACAAGATGGTAGGTGCATATGGGCAATGTGAGAATGGTGAATCAAACAAAAACAATCTCCAAATCTCCACTGAGCTAAAGAATCTTACATCTGCAACGCAAATTTTGTTCACATTGGAGTTTTTGTATGCATGAATCTGCTGGTTGGGGGAGTGAGGTGAAGTGGGGCGATAGGCACGCTTGGAAGGAGCATTCATCTCCCATATAAGCCCTTGGAGTCAACCAAGTCAACCCTTTCCGACGAAAAATTGTTTATAGCGGAGCTCTCGCGCGCGAAGCGGAACGCCATGGGTAAGAAAATGTGCTAATCTACCCATCCCAGAAAATTTGGTAATCACGTGACCGTACGCCCGACCGTCCGTCCGCACCACAGGCATACCAATGTTAAATAACTCAATCAACAAGTATGGCAACTCAAATGCAACTCGAGGTTATTTTGGCGGGAAATCGCATAGCCACCAGCGTCTTGTAAAGGAGAGGCAGCTAAAGAGTCAATAAAGACGAAACCGGAAAGCGGAAGAAAGCGGAAATTGTTTCCGCTGTATCCGCGTTTTCTAAAAAGTATTAAGCTTGGATTAATTGTCATGTCCAAAAAATTTGGACTATAGAGCAAGAGAAAGACAGAGAAAAAGCGATAGTCCAGCGAAACCTCGACGAGAAAAAGGGCGACAGAGATCTAGGGCGAGAGATAAAAAACAAAGGAGACATTTTTTTGTTGGAGGAACAACATCAACATGAAAATTTTGTAGCGGCGGTGACAATGCTAACGGCCATCAATGCAAGGAGAAAATGGGCAGCAGTGAAAAAAAAGTGAACAAGAACGTTTACGACATTGCCTCCATAAAACAGTTTCTGGAAGTTTCGCGTTGTAGTCGTGCAAAACAACGGCAAAGAAATGTACAAAAAACGTGTGCTGCATGTGCAAATTTGCCTTTTTGCTAATTAGATAATTTAATGCTGTTGTGTACCTAACATACTGAGGGTTTCATTCACGACAATAAAACAACTGTCGATACAGAATCTACTGAGCCTGGTATTTTTCTCTTGCTACTGAGAAAGTAAGTAACATGTAAACAAGGAAAATAACAGGCAGTCATAAAATTAAAAAAGGTGCGAGCCGATGGGGCTAGCGACTTCAAAAGATTGAAATCCTTGAATGAAAGAAAGGTTCTCAAAGGTTTCACTGCGGAAGTTAGATGTTTCGGCATGCCACGTCCTCCTGCAAGTTTTTGCTGCGGCCATGAAATCTTGTAGCATCTTGAGCCCGATCTTGAGAAATAGTGTGATTGCCAAACAGTGTTTAATATCTTCCTGAGTTTGATAATTGTGCACTTAAAGGGTTTTGGTAGCTTTCATGTCTTGTGACAACTTACCGTAAACTGCCGCTTATAAGCCCATCCGCTTATAAGCCGCCCCCCCCCCCCGGTTATAGGCCCACCAAAATGCAAACAAAAAAATACATCCGATTATAAGCCCATCCGGATATAAGCCCCAGTTACAGTTTTGATTTTGTTTTGAAATTTAACTGAATTCGATTTATTGCTGCCTTTTTATTAAAGGGTTCAATTGTAAGAGTAATCAATTTAAATCATCCGTCGATCAACAAGGCTGTTGCTCATTGCGAAACGTTTTTTATTTTCGTTCGCTTATAAGCCCATCCGGATATAAGCTCCCCTCTTTATAAGTAGGCTTTTGTACATTATGCTTTTGCTTCCCTACTAAAATGCTCCACCTTAATGCTCCATTTTTGCTACTAAAATGTTCGGTCTCCCCAAAAAAGTCACTAAAATGCTCGGTTAATGCTCATTATACAAACGGTTTTTTAAATTAATTTCAAAGTTTACACTTACAAAAACGTGCAAGTGTTGCAAGTAACAACGACAACATGTACAAGTTCATAAATTCAGCCAAAAAAAACAGCTGTATTAGGTTTTTTTTGTGAATTTTGAGTTTTAGTCTTAATTTTATTTAAAAATTTGCTCCTGAAAAAAGTTAATTTCTATTTTATTTTCTCGGAAAAATTAACTTTCCGGGGAAAATGCCACTAAAATGCTCGAATAATGCTCAATGCTTTTGCCTCACTAAAATGCTCGAAAATATGCTAGCATAATGTACAAAAGCCTATTTATAAGCCCACCCAAAACCCCTTACGAACTTGTATAAGCCCAGGGCTTATGGGCGGCAGTTTACGGTATTTAGCAATATTTTGGAGCCAGATTACATATTATTTATATTAACTCGAAACCAGCTTTCCTCGGTTGTAAGGGAAGGAACAGAGGCAGGAGCTACGGTGATGGAACAAGGAGTAAACTTGTCGGCCAATTTCCCTCTTTCGTCGCCATTTTTTCACTACAGAAATATGCGGACGTCCTCGAAAACACATTAATTTCGCGGGAAAGCCTGTTCTAAAAATAATTCTTTATGGGAAAGGGTTGACTCAAGGGTACAGCACATATGGAGGCTCCAAGTAAACCATTGCGGAAAATACCATACCGGTAATATTCCTTAAAATGACGTTTGGGTAATGCTTCATGTAAACCTTACTTTTGCATATCTTTTGTAATACAAACTTAAAGCAGGGGGCACACATACACCAACCCACGGCCTAACCAGTAACTCACGCATGTTCATCAGCATGGCATAGCCGTCGGGTGAATGAACGGGAAAAATCTCCGCGTATCAAAGACTCTTTACTGCTGAGGCGAGGGTAAAGGGTAAAGGGTCTTTAATACACGGGGATTTTCTCGCCTGTGCATGGCATGTGAGCTTTCTCCATCGACAAAAAAGGAAAAAAGGACGGATGGATAACCCGGAAGGTATTGCGTGCCCTGCCGCCAATGGGATCTCTCATTTGACTTTTGACAAGAGGAGATGGGTCATTTCTTGCGGATCTAAAAGCTTGTTTGATATGCGATTCTGGATGTATTACTCAGAAAGGACTGATACGCAATTTAATTTACGTTAGAGCTTTTAATTGAAATCAAATATACAGAAACTGACAAAATTGGCTACTCTCGATTTATATCCAGATTAGGTGAAAACAAGATGATGTCCAGAGAACATAATGACTGAGAGGGGTGAATTAAAAAAAAAATACAGTCACTTTATTTCAGTGGCAATGTATTTAGCACGAAAGTATACTTGGTGGGGGACACTTTTTTTGCGTCTCCTACTCACTGGAAACAGGACTGCATTTTATACGTGTTCATCCGAGGGCAAGCGAAGGTCTAGCCATTTGAAGCTAGGAAAAAGGCACGACCTCTTTCAAGATTCTTGGTATTGGTCCGGCCCCAGGAATCAAACCCAAACGGCCTCCCACTCTGCAGTCAACTTTTTTTCTACCGACTGAACTAATCCTGACGCAGTTTATTCTCGTCCTCTGCACTCAGTGTCCTCCAGTCTTACAATAGCGCTTTTTGCTGCTGACACCAACAAAACCGTTACACTTGATATTTAACTGAAATACCTCTTCAAGTCTTGGATTTGTTGTTGTTTTTGTTGTTATTTTTCTTTATGCCTGAATTAACATTGAATGAAATTGCTGAATATTGTATCAGTAAATCAAGAAAGTTCAGGAACTCTTCCGGCAGCAGCAACAAATAAACATGTATGTCACTCTCTACAAATAGGCAATTTGGTAATTGTGGTTTGAATCTTTTGTTTTGTTTGAAAAAGTATCACTGGAATAGCTTTTTCGAGGATGGCGGACATTTTAGATACTTTCGTCTGAGACAAAGAACTTCAGTTTATCAGTGTAATTAGCTAGGGCCATGAAGATGGTAACTAGTGCTCAGTTCATGCATTTGCATAGTAATACTATTAAACTAAGTAGACTTTTAAAATGGTAAATCAGTGTAAAATATTAAATTTGACTTTAAAAAATATGAACTGTGGAGGCCTTAATTAGGTACAATTTCAACGGTCATGGTCCAGTTTGCATGTTGGTTTATACAATATACCATTAGAACTTCCGCTAACGGCCACCTCTTTAGAACGGCAACTAAAACGCGTCCCCAACTGCCAAAATAACCTCTTGACAACGGTTAGCGACTGAAGAAAATGGAATAGCCACGAAATTTGATCCGTACGACGCGTCGATGATTAATCGCGGAAAGTCTTTTTAAGTACACTATTTTCCTTTTTTTTTGGCAAGGAAAGCGCGAGAAAGTCACCTTCCGCGCGAAAACGCGTCGCGAGGGAAATGAAAATGCACAAACATTACGTTTGCCTTATCCATTTAAAGATATACTAATCTTCATTATGTCCAATTTATATTTAGCAGTAACCATAAATTGTCTACGTTGCGAACCTTGGGTGGTTTTGTCTTGTCAACCATTCGTTTCAAGACATTATTAAGTTCAAATTAGATTGTTTATGATTGGATTGCCATTAGGCAACAGTAAACATGAACTTAGGACAAAAGACATATGTCATATTACACCTCTACCTTCCCATAACTACCACGTCTCCCCAACGGCCACTTTCTTCTGTCCCCATAATATAAGGTGGCCTTTGGGTAGAGGTTCAACTGCAGGGCGATTAAGGGTGAATCTTTATTCATTACTTCAAAGCAAATTAGAGGCGCTTAAGGGGCGTCAGTGTCTGAGTCATAGAACTAAACCAGCTTAAATATACAGTTAACACCAACATCACCACGATACATGTAGTCTCGTTTTGAAGCTGACAGTTTTTGGAACTCGGAAATGCCAACGTTTGTCGTACAGCTATGTCAAACCCTTTAGTCTAACGCCCAACGGTAGTGCTTATGAAATGATGAATATATGAATTTCATATAATGTAACTGCAGATTGAATAAAAGCCTGAAAAAGTTAAGGCTTGTTGCAATTTCGAACCATGACCTCTATGATACTGTTGCAGCGCTTTTCGCGGGCATACGTTGCGTCTTTAACAGGAACGATCTTGAACTTTATTTCCTTAATCCGGGGTTCCAATATAGGAAATTCATGTATTTGTCTTTTCATCTTCATCTTTTCCGGGTATAATACAGTGATAATAGAAACAAAATCAATGATCAACTCCCAGTTACGTGGCTTGCCGAAGCAAATTGGTTAGAGCCCTGTATCGGTATCGCAGTCAGGGTTAATCCCGGCAAGCCCCCGATTCTTTTTAGGCTTTTTTAAGCAACTGCATGAGTTGAGACTTAAACTGTGCATTTCTTATATCTATGCAACTGGCCTTAGACCAGCACCTAGTAGTACCGTAAGAGGTGTCATGTTTTATGAAGAAGGGTCCAGTGTAAAAATTTGATAAACTACTCTCACGCCGCCCGCTGCCCCTGAATAAGCTTGAATCCTTCCTGGTCGTCGTCAATTCTCGCGTCTCACCAGGAGCCCATCAATGCGTTAGAATTAAGTAAATATTGGGGGTTGAACCACAAATTGACGATAAAGCTTTTAAATTAATCTGAATCGAAGCTGGTGGCGTTATAAATAAAAATAAATTTATAGTGAATTATGCATCGTTCATTAGTTGAGGTATACTGTCGGTCTCTGCGATGTCAGAGGAAACTGCTTTTATTAGTTTTTTCCCTCAAGAAGCACTATAGTATTGCAAAAATATATACAAATTTTTATTATTTTTTTAAATGCCTGCATAAATTATGCAAAATTTATCTGCATGAAATCTTTTGCCGGGTAAAATTTCATGCTTTTCTACAGAGGGTAAAATGGTATTTTCTTTTTTTTTTCAAAACGTTATTTTATATTTTTGCCCTTTCAAAAGGGATACAACAATAATTAATAGCTTCAGTCTATACCGGTGTAAAAACCTGCTGAGATATTATCGATCCATATCAAAATGGTGAATTTCCTACAATTTTCAAATTAACTTGACGCTTTACTTAATACTTGTTTCAGTCAAACGGTTTTAGCTTTCAAATGATAAACACCAGCCGGAAACGTTTTAAAGTTCCTGTTGATAAAACATAATTTTTGCTTCAGCTTCAAGCTTTCCCTATGGCTAAAACTCAGGATCAACATCCCTAATGCTGTATGATCTTTCAGGTATTTGAGACTTAAAAAACTATTTTCCATGAAACGAAAGGCATATCCTTAACTTACTTTACTTTTTCTTTGTTTGCTTGTTTTTTTTCCTTTTTTGTTATTTCATGAATGTCCGTCTGACATTAATTATAAGACTGGGAAGAAAGGAAGAATTACTGCCGGTAAAAGTTGATCAGAGCTCATGATTGTAGTACAGTTTAAGGCCAATGGTTCATGCTAAACTGTAAAAGCAAAGTACAATAGGCATGTAGCCTCTATATAAAAAGAAAATACAAAAAAAAGGGGGGGGGAATGTAAGTTATATCGAGTTGTGTTACTTATAAACAGTAGACCTCAACCTTATTGTAGCGTCAATGCCGTGTTTTCAGTACTACGCTCCAACCCGGGTAAATATTCTACACGAGCAAATTTACAGAAGAGTCTCGCTCGCGGACTTCTCCGAAAAGTGGAAATATGTACATGTAGTTGTTCAATTCCATATCCTCGGTTTCAATTTGATGTATTCTCTGTTTTTGATTGTTGTACTGAGTTAAGGGTTGAGACTGTTGCGTAATTTTTCCGTGCGAACGCACGTAAAATTTACGCGCGTAAATGACATAGAGGTAATGTATGAAAGGCCACGCGTAAAACGTGAAAGTTGAGCGAGGTTCAACTTTTACGTTTTCGCGTGACCTTTCATACATTGTCTCTATTTTATTTACGCGCGTAAAATTTAAGTGCGTACGCACGTAAAAATTATGCGACAGTGGAAATCCGCCTTTATCCGAGTCAGTGCCTTACCGGCAAAAACACGGACAGGCTGGCTGTAAAGAAGAAGAGAAGTTCAAATACTAAACTAGGTGCAGTAAAACATAAGATTTCCGTCTTTGTACACTCATCTTGTGGGTTCATTCATTCGGCTTTATTTTCTCCGATCTCTCGTGTCTGCTCTTTTTCCATCTCGAGAAGAGAGCAAGAACAAGAAGTCTCTAAATCTTTGAATATTCAAACTAAGCTGAGTGCTCTGCATTGCAAAAGCGACGATTTCTATCCAAACAACAACGGTCCCAGCTGCTGTATTGGTCCGGCCCCAGAAATCGAACCCAAATGGCCTCCCGCTCTGCAGTCAAACTTTTTTCTACCGACTTAGCTAATTCTGACGCAGTTTATTCTCGTCCTCTGCACTCAGTGTCCTCCAGTCTTACAGCAGCGCTTTTTTGCTGCTGACACCAACAAAACCGTTACACTTGATATTTAACTGAAATACCTCTTCAAGTCTAGGATTTGTTGTTGTTGCTGTTATTTTTCTTTATGCTTGGATTAACATTGAATGGAATTGTTGAATTTGGTATCAGTAAATCAAGAAAGTTCAGGAACTCTTCCGGCAGCAGCAAAAAATAAACATGCATGTCACTCTCTACAAATAGGCAATTCGGTAATTGTGGTTTGAATCTTTTGTTTTGTTTGAAAAAGTATCACTGGAATAGCTTTTTCGAGGATGGCGGACATTTTAGATACTTTCGTTTGAGACAAAGAACTTCAGTTTATCAGTGTAATTAGCTAGGGCCATGAAGATGGTAACTAGTGCTCAGTTCATGCATTTGCATAGTAATACTATTAAACTAAGTCGACTTTTAAAATGGTAATTCAGGGTAAAATATTAAATTTGATTTTAAAAAATATGAACTGTGGAGGCCTTAATTAGGTACAATTTCAACGGTCATGGTCCAGTTTGTATGTTGGTATATACAACATTAGAACTTCCGCTAACGGCCACCTCTTTAGAACGGCCACTAAAACGCGTCCCCAACGGTGAAAATAACCTCTCGACAACGGTTATGGAATTGCCACGAAAATTGATCCGTACGGCGCGTCGATGATTAATCGCGGCAAGTCTTTCCTATTATTTTTGCCGTAAGGAATTAACGCGCGAGAAAGTCACCTTCCGCGAGGAAACGCGTCTCGAGGGAAACGAAAATGGACAAACATTACGTTTGCCTTATCCATTTAAAGATATACTAATGACACTAATCTTCATTGTGTTCAATTTATATTTAGCAGTAACCATAAATTGTCTATGTTGCGAACCCTGGGTCGTTTTGTCTTGTCAACAATTTGTTTCAAGACATTATTTAATTCAAATTAGATTGTTTATGATTGGATTACCATTAGACAACATTAAACATGAACTTAGGACAAAAAACATATGTCATATTACACCTCTACCTTCCCATAAGGACCACGTCTCCACAACGGTCACTTTCTTCTGTCCCCATAAGGTGGCCTTTGGGTAGAGGTTCAACTGCAGGGCGATTAAGGGTGAATCTTTATTCATTACTTAAAACCAAATTAGAGGCGCTTAAGGGGCGTCAGTGTCTGAGTCATAGAACTAAACCAGCTTAAATATAGTTAACACCAACACCACCACGATGCATGTAGTCTCGTTTTGAAGCTGACAGTTTTTGGAACTCGGAAATGCCAACGTTTGTCGTACAGCTATGTCAAACCCTTTAGTCTAACGCCCAACGGTAGTAGTTATGAAATGATCAATATATGAATTTCATATATTGTAACTGCGGATTGAAGCAGTAAATCCCAGCAAGCCTGAAAAAGTTTAATGATCAGCTCCCAGTTACGTGGCATGGCTTGCCGACGCAAATTGGTTAGAGCCCTGCATCGGTATCGCAGTCAGGGTTAATCCCGGCAAGCCCCCAATGTTTTTCAGGCTTTTTATTTTCGCAACTGCATAAGTTGAGACTGTAACTATGCATTTGTTATATCTATGCAACTTGCCTTAGATCAGCACCTAGTAATACCGGAAGAGGTTTCATTTTTCATGAACATGGGTCAGAATAAAAATTTGATAAATTACTCTCAACCCGCCCGCCGCACCTGAAAAAGCTTTAATACATCCTGGTCGTCATCAATTATTGCGCATCACTTGGTACACGTGCTCATGATTATCGGTCACACGTTTTTAAATGCGTTAGAACTAAGTAAATATTGGGAGTTGAACCACAAATTGACGATAAAGTTTTTAAATTAATCTGAATCGAAGCTGGTGGCGTTATAATGCACCTGTCAATGTAAACCCCGTGGGGGGGGGGGGGGGGAGTGCGAGCAAGGGGTGGGGATTTGACAAATTTTAAAATTTTTCGATCAAATTCCCCAGGGTGGGAAACGAAAGGTCAATCAAAAGTGTCAAAAAAGCCCCCACCCCAGGGGAAAAAATCTAAACAAAAAATGCTATAATACCATATAAAACGAATAAAAGAACATTTCAAACACGTTGTTACTACTTTTATTTACGGTTAACGGAAGCTCCATTAACTTACTGGCTGTAATTAAGTATTTTATCTCTCCACTAGCATCTCTTATCTTGAACAACAAAATCACTCCAGGAAGATTGACCGTGCTATATAATATTAATAAAACGTAAAATGCTTTATAACATCTGCTCAACATGTCGGAACAGGTCGGATCAGTGACCCCTAAAAAATCCTCTGCCTTTCATGGTGGAATTCGATTTCAATCGAGTTTTACAATCAGATGGGAACTTGAAGATAAAAACTTCCACAAAATAGACATTATCTGTTTAGATGACAGTTTAAAGTATCAGATTATGGTGATTAAAACAAATGAAAACTTCGTACCTTTCTCCAACAACGTGACTTTCAGGAAGCCTCGAGGGACTAGCCTGAGTATCAGGCCTTCGAGGGACGGACTTGGTAACTGCTTCTGAATTGATACCAGGCTTCTGTCGGTCAAAGTCAAATGTCCCGACCCCGGGGTCGCTTCACACGATCAAAAGCCCGACAGCGGGGATAGTCCCAGGCATCAAATCCCCTCCCCTTGCCCGCACTCCCCCCCCCCCCCCCACGGGGTTTACATTGATAGGTGCATAATATATAGTGAATTATGCACCGTTCATTATTTGAGGCATATGATCGGTGTCTGATGTCGGAGGAAACTGCTTCTATTTAGCTTTTCCTTTAAAAAAAAAACAATTTTATTGCAAAATATATAGAGAGGATATTACACGGTGGGGCGAAGATATGAATTTTATTTTCGAGTGGCAAAACAATATTTTACGAACGAGCGCAGCGAGTGAGTAAAATATTGTTTTTGCCCCGAGAAAATAAAATTCATATCTTCAAGCCGCCGTGTAATGTTCTTTTTATTATATAGACAAAAAGACATCGATAAAATAATAGAGGGAAATAACCAAAATTACGTCATCGATAAACTCACGAGTGATCGCATGAGATTATGAAAAATAAACCACTCGGGTCCCGGATAGAGTTTTTATGAATTTTACTAGTGGTATATTTTCCGGTAAAACACTTGTGTCTATATAGTTATTTTATTAAAATGCATTCATAAATTATGCGAAATTTATCTGCATGAAATCTTTTGGTAAAATTTCATGCTTTTCTACAGAGGGTAAAATGGTATTTTCTTTTTTTTTTTTTTTTTTTCAAAACGTCATTTTATATTTTTGCCCTTTCAAAAGGGATACGAAAATAATTAATAGCTTCAGTCTATAACGCTGTAAATACCTGCTCAGATCCATTTCAATGAGATGAATTTCCTACAATTTTCAGATTTACTTGACGCTTTACTTAATGCTTGTTTCAGTCAAACGCTTTTAGCTTTCAAAGTTTTTATAAACAGCTGCTCGAAACTTTTTAAAGTTCCTGTTGATAAAACAGAATTTTTGCTTCAGCTTCAAGCTTTCCTTACGGCTAAAACTCAGGATCAACATTCCTAATACTGTATGATCTTTCAGGTATTTGAGAATTAAAAACTATTTTTCATGAAACGAAAGGAATATCCTTAACTTACTTTACTTTTTCTTTCTTTGTTTTGTTCTTTTTTTTTTATTTCATGAATGTCCGTCTGACATTAATTATAAGACTGAGAAGAAAGGAAGACTTGCTGCCGATAAAATTTGATCAGAGCTCATGATTGTAGTACAGTCTAAGGCCAATGGCTTATTCAAAACTTTAAAAGCAACGTACAATAGGCATATGGCCTTTATATAAAAAGAAAATACCACAAAGGGGAATAAGTTATATGTTACTTACAAACAGAAGACTTCAACCTGATTGTAGTGTCAATGCTTTGTTCTTCAGTACTGCGCGGCAGCCCGGGTAAATATCCTTCACGAGCACATATACAGAAGAGTCTCGCTCGCGGACTTCTCCGGAAAGTGGAAATATGCACATGTAGTTGTTCAATTCTATATCCTCGGTTTCAATTTAATTTATTCTCTGTTTTTGAATGTTGCACTGAGTTAAGGGTTGAGACTGTCGCGTAATTTTTCCGTGCGAACGCACGTAAATGACATAGAGGTAACGTATGAAAGGCCACGCGTAAAACGTGAAAGTTGAGCGAGGTTCAACTTTTACGTTTACGCGTGACCTTTCATACATTGTCTCTATTTTATTTACGCACGTAAAATTTAAGTGCGTACGCACGTAAAAATTATGCGACAGTGGAAATCCGCCTTTATCCGAGTCAGTGCCTTACCGGCAAAAACACGGACAGGCTGGCTGTAAAGAAAAAGAGAAGTTCAAATACCGAACTATAGCTAGGCGCAGTATAACATAAAGATTTCCGTTTTTGTACACTCATCTTGAGGGTTCATTCATGCGGCTTTATTTCCGCCGATCTCTCGTGTCTGGTCTTTTTCCATCTCGAGAAGAGAGCAAGAACAAGAAGTCTCTAAATCTTTGAATATTCAAACTAAGCTGAGTGCTCTGCATTGCCAAAGCGACGATTTCTATTTGAACAACAACGGTCCCAGCTGCAAAAAGTTTAGAAATATATTTTATTTTCAAATAGCGACATAAGCAAAACTGAATATTAAGAATCTTGCTCAGAATTATAAGACAATGAATTGCAAATAAAAGGACAAAAAAGAAATCAAACCAGGGGTAAAATTGCACCACATGAAGAATTATCAAAAAGGAAAAGCTGAAAACCGAGATGCTCGAAAAGAACGGGTGAAAACGCAGCGAAAACCAGCACAATTAAACGGAAGTGAACACGCGACAATACATGTGACCCGAAACAGATGCTGATGTTTATTTCCAGCGGACTGACTGTTATTTCATAATTGGTCTTTTTGCCACTTTTTGTATGTAATTTTAAGAATACAAGTTGCCAGGGAGACCATTACTAAATTAAAAAGGTTGTTATTTTATTCATTGCCCCTTTCCTGTTTTCCAGTAAAATTAATAATCATGGACCGAAGCAATTCCTTTTTGTGTTACTATTTCTATTCCAATAGTTTCCTTTTAAACTGAATAAAGTGACTTCATGTATATAGTGCAACCATATGATGGCATATGCCGTGATCTTTGCGCCAATAAGAGATGTCATTAAATGTAGCCAGGGGATTATTTGAAAAGAAACTTATCTAAATTCATAAATATTTGCTGTCCGCCTTTCAGACTTTAAATGGTCGTGACTTGGGGGAATGAACCGTGATGTATATAAAATGCGAAAATTTAAAAATTGTTCGAACATTATTTTTACCCACTTAGTCAAAGGGAAAACAGCGGTTGGCTAGAACGCATACGGAAATACGGAGATCTAGGTGAAAATTTTCCGTCAAACTCAAATGGTAGCTTTTTTTGGTATGAGAAAAAGTAACGTGACTGAGTTGTACCAACCATAAAATGCCACTAAATTTTCCATTTTCTTCTTAGAGGGAAGCCTGGCACTCCGGTTATCGACACAAATGGTTCAGAAATTTTCGTTCGTTTCTGTAAAAGCGGGGGCCAAAGGGAATACCAAATGGAAAATGGTTCATCAAGGTGGAATGTGTGCTATGCCGGATATTTGCATATAAGTTCGACAAACAATTGCAATGCGTCTGTGCTCACTGCTCGGCACTTTTGGCACTGCGCTTTGTTTAATTGAAATAAATCAGTCGCACGCTAGTTTCCCTCCAACCAAGCGAAAGTAGCACGTAACAAAGCGAACTTAACTTTGTCACTTGTGTTTTCTCTCCATTTGGGGCTTACAGATTCTGATTAATATAACCACCCTTACCAAACCATATGTATTTTGAAACTGATTTTAAAGTATTTAAAATGTATTTTCAGTATTTGAACACTATTTTGCTGTATTTTAATACTATTTGACAAAAAAATTTAAATTTTCGCCCCTGTTTGAAATATATCTTGAGTGTAGTTAAATTGTATTTCATGTAAAGGAAAACCTCTCTCATTAATTTACAATGTATTTTGTTTAATAAATATGATTAAAATAGAGTATTTAAAATGTATTTGGGCATAGAACCACTAACACTGTTACAAACAGAATTCAAATAGACTATTTGAAATATGTTTTAAGGGCTTTTATGCTGACTGTAATTAAGATACTTTTAAATAGGGTACTTTAACTCTGTTTTGAGTTGTATCTAAAATGTATTTTGAGACGCATCCACTCACAAAGTTACAAACATAGTTCAAATAGACTATTTGAAATATGTTTTAAGAGCTTAAATGCTGACCGTATTTTAAATCCTTTTAAATAGGGTACTTTAACACTGTTTTGAGTTGTATCTAAAATGTATTTTGAGACGCATCCACTGACAAAGTTACAAACAGAGTTCAAATAGACTATTTGAAATATGTTTTAAAACCTTAAGAACTGACCGCATTTTAAATACTTTTAAATAGGGTACTTAAACACTGTTTTGAGGTCTATTTGAATTGTATTTTGGGCACACAGCACTCTGACTATAAAAACAGATTATCCATAAACTATTTGAAGTCTGCTTAAAGTCATCAAATGCTTACCTTATTGTAAATACTTTAAACTAGTGTACTTATAACTTATTATTACTAGGGTGCAATACTGTAATGTCTTTTGGGAGACTTATACTCAGACTATAAATAAAAGTAACAATTGCACAAAGTTAATTTTTAAGCCTTCATGGTGTCACGAACTCATAAATGACTCAAAACAAGCTGTCACATATTGTGGACCGGATTCTCCTCCCAACAAAGTTCGAAGCTGAGCGAAAAATTAAATCTAAATTAAATAAAAAAAGAGAAGAAAATTGGGAATAGGTTTTAGCTTTGACTGACAACACGTAACTGTGACAGTGTTCCGATAAAAGATCTATCCGTTCCTCACTGTTCATTACCTGCAAGCTCTCTGCGAAAATCTCCGCGTAGATTTTAGCCGTGATTCAATTAATGCAGTTACGGGACTTTCCATAAGTTTTTTAAAAGAAACTTCTTAAAATCGCATTTTAATTTCATATAGAAATTTTTTCACATACAGCCGAAGCCGCGGGCCGAGAACCGGATGCACGCGGTCACCAGAGGTTTATCTAAAATAAGCCCTTGAAATTACATAATAAATAAATTATCCAAGCTAAGATCTCACCTCATATATATTGCATCAAGAAACAAAGCTCAGATATGAATAAACTCCGACATATGGTTATCTTTCTCTCATAGATTATTCCGCACATGCATGGCATATTATTTCTAAGATGTCACGCGCGACTGAAATCACGACTTCGCGCCGCGGTGATGTGACAAATGCACGTGATAAACAAACCGTCCTTTGTCCTTTGCTCATTTCAAATTATTGTACCGGCGGTTGCTGTGATGGCGGGTGCGCTTGATTTTACTGTTTGTTACGATCTTACAAAAGTATACATTTCAACTCTGCGGATTGTCTGAACACGTAGATGTTGCATTTATCACGGATCAAAAATGGGTATGACTCCTCAGCGACTGTTATGTACTTTGAAAGGATCTGGTTCAGTTTCTCTCCGAAGCACGCGGTCTTGTGCTGTCTTGTGTGTTAATCCAAGAGTCTTCTGTTATGTGAGTATTATACACAATATATGCATAACATGTTACTAAGACGCTTAAGTATACGCCATATGAGAAACAAATGAAGGGTAGTAAACATTTATATACTCCCGCCTGTACGGCAATTTTAGTTTTTACAGGGTTCCATGCTCAGCCTCGCTGTTCTCAGTCACTTGATGTCACGTCACCGACCTCTTTCATGCTCGTGTAAATTTGATGGTGTTATTCTTATGTTGTTCTTTATCAGCCAATAATTAAACGTTCAAGCGTAGCCTGCAAGCTTCTGATAATAATTGAGTAAAGCCGTGAATATAATAAAAAATGTAAGTTACATGTATGTAGATTATCATTTACCGGTAACGTAACGCAATACTCTTTTGAAGCGGAAGATTGATAGCCTGTGTACCGACCCCCTTCCCCTCCGATTTTAATTGAGGGGAGGGGGTTTGTACACAGGCTAAAGATTGATTTCAGCATTTCTGAAAAATTCCATAAGAATTTCCCGAGAATTCGTAGGGAAATCAACGTAAAGTAATCGGCTAAGAGATAATTCCGGTGAAATCCTAGCGTAGGACTGTGTGGAGAAATTTCGCAGAAGTAAATCTTGCTTTTTCTGAGTAATTTTCGACGGTTTTGTATTCATTTTATTTCATGAATTGAAATGGTATTTTCATCCTGTTTTTGTACTGTTTTTATGCTCTTTCGACCGATTTTTGTACTGTTTTAAGACAACTCTAAGGCTATTTTCTTACAATTTTATACTGTTTTTGCATTTTTGCATCCTATTTTTGATGTATTTTCACAATATACGCGTGCTATTGCTTTTCTTCCTCTGTGGTATTTTAATACTATTTTCAAAGTATTTTTATTGTATTTGCAAATACGATTATTTTACTAAATTTCGAAACCCATTAAAAAGCTATTAAAATATATTTTGAAGCATAACATTTTAATAGCGTTTTAAACAGGTTAAAACACCTTTAAAATCAGTCGAAAAATATATTAAAAATATATTTTTGGACCTATTTTAAACCTGTTTTTTTCAAAATACGTTTAAAATTGCCATTAAAAATAGTTTTAAAATAGTATAGCAAATTAAAATATGTTTCTGAAACTGTTTTTATCCTGTTTTTATTCCGATTTATAAGATATTTAAAAACTATTTTAGACCTGTTTTGAGCCTTGCAAAAGCCCTGGAATTTTTTATATATTTTAAACGAATTTAAAAATACATTAAAAATTATTTTTTAATAGCGTTTTAAACAGGTTAAAACACCTTTAAAAGCAGTCGAAAAATACATTAAAAATACACTTTTCACCCTATTTAAAACCTATTTCACAAAACAGGTTAAAAACAGTTTTCAAAAATAGCTTAAAAATACATTCAAAACAGTGTTGGATTTGGTAAGGGCAGGTCGATATTTCCTCCTGTTGTTGAAAGCGGTAATTTTATCTTATTTATATCTTTGGCACTCCATCGCAGAGTATTGTTTTCCTCGAAGTTATTAAAAAAGGGAAAGAAGAGTTAATTATTTTTTCATCAACCAGAAAACTCAGTGATTCTTTACCCCTTTCCCCTCCCCCCCCTACCCCGCCCTTCTGGACAACACCTTAACAGTACGTTTTACTTAAACAGGGAGATGAAGTTTCTGTTTGTGCTATCGTTGATGTTGTGTTACAGTTCAGCTCAAAATGCCAATGATCCAAGTGAGTATATTTTACAGTCGAACCTCCGTGAGCGACTACCTTTCGTAAGCGACTACCTAGCCAAAACACCAAAACTTTCCCAGCGAAAACCTTAAAGTTGGTACCTCTAGTAAACGACCACCTCCTGTGAGCGACTGCGACCACACTATTTGGGTCTGACGGTTTAATGATTCCCATTGGTTTTGACCTCTTGTAAGCGACCACTTCATGGTCCTTAAAGCATTGTCTGATCTCTATTTTGGCAGTGTGTACTATGCTAACAGGAATATACGGAGAACTTTAGCAAAATATAGAACTACACACTTGCAATAACTTATCTTCCATGAAAAAAGTTGTGTTCGGACATCTTCTCCTTAAGCGGCCATTGAGTCTGCATTTTTTGTGCTCTCTTATGGGGGTTCGCATGTATTTTCATCGCACAGAATATTATGACTACGCCCCTATTTTTCTCCTGTCCGTCCACCCAATCAGCTGACATGGAGAAAACAGAAACTAGTGTTTAACTACCAAACATCTGGCAACTTTTCTTCTTTAAGTTTTTTTTTTGGCAATTTTCGTGATCTACCTATCGTGTTCAAAAACTCAACCACCCTTGGTCAGATTTGATTTCAGGTAATATCCTGTAAGTTTGTGACATTGCATTTTTAAACCAGTGGGAAAATAGTGGGATTTAGGAAATTCGTTTAGTTTGTTATGTCATCTAAAACTTTTGAAAAAGCAAAGAACGTAGAAGAAAGAACATTTAGGGTGAGACCCTTAAGTTCTTAATTGATTAAGAGAACAAAAGTCTACGCGTAAAATTGCAATCTGATTTTATAGGATGTGGTTCTGTGGTAAACAACACTTTGACAAGTTCTGGATTTCCAACACCATACCCAAATAACATGCACTGTGTGTACAACGTTTCCATTCCATCCGGAAAGACGCTGAAAATAAGTTTTTCACATTTTTCCCTGGAACTACGATATGGTCGATGCCGGTAAGTAATTTAACAATAGACAGCTTTAGAGTCACGTTTACGGCAAACCGCAAACTTCAGATTCAAGTTGAGAATATCTCAAAATTAAAAAAAAATACCAGGTAAAAACATATGGATAAAACTGGCGTTATACAATTCACCTATTTGTAGAAGTAATGAACAATAAACATCAAGAAAAGGGAAAACTTGGTCACGTGGTACAGATTCACTTTTGCCGTTTACAATAAAGTTAACGTGACTGATGACAAACAATAGGACAATTGCACGATGACGCCATTTTACTACAACTACCAGAATCCTTGAGTTGGTTGTTTTCTTGTGCAAATTAAGGCTATTGTTGTTTAATCATCAGCGGGATTGACAAATTTTAATAACAAAGCAAAACCAAAATGAATTCTGGAAGTTGTAGTCAAATATCGTCATCGTGCAATTGTCCTATTGAAAACCACTCAACTGACTCAGCTTTAGTAAGAGTAGACTAGGACCTTAACTTAAAGTGATACTTGTTACTCTAAAACGTAACATTTTTGCTGGTCAAAACATACTCACATATTCCGACGTTCGGCTTGTACCCTGCAAGTTTGCGGATCTGTGATATTAGGCCTAGAAATAAGACAAAATCAGGCTTCTCAAGACCCAGGCTGGCAGGTAAGTATATCCCGCCGGGGAAAAAAAAAACCGGCCAATGAGAATCGCCCTCTAATTTTAAAATAAAGATAGACCTAGCTTCAGAAACTGATAACACGAGGAAGAATGTAAAACACACTGATACTCTTTAATTGTTTTAATACTCTTTAATTCTTAAAAGAATTAAAGAGTATCTGACAGTAAATTAGCTGTCTGGTCGACATGGCGTGAGAAATAGATTTCGCTCATTTCTTGTGCGTTGAAAGACTTTCATGTACCTGCACTTAACGGCACCAACCCGCTAGACCGTATTTTTAAAACTCTCGAATTTTTGAGACAATTTTGGTTCACCCCATCCAACGCTCGCGTTGCGCGGCTTAATTCAAAACTGAAATCAACAAAACTTTGAATGTTTATTTGGAAAGTAATAGTAATTATTAGATAAAAGAAATAACACAAAAAGCCATTATAATTCCTTTGACATAACACAATAACATTAAACACAATTTAACAATTTATGCCAACATTAAGCACACTTTAACGCCATAGCAAGATTTTAACCATCCCCTGCCCGCACTGATAGATCAAGTGGAACCAAACAATCCCCCAAATGGGGTCCCAAATGTGTCATTTGCTCCCGGATAAAAAATTTTAGTTTTGTAACATATATAGAAACCATGATATTGTGTGAAAGATTTCTTCCGAAAAAAATATAATTTCTACGATTTCTTCGATTTTTTATTTCCCTAAAATACTGCCTAAACAGTGCATTCATTAGTCATCGACCAGGTGACAGCTCTTATGTTATCAGTATGGTATTTCTGTTGTTTCGGTGCAGACGGTTCTCTCTCGAAATGTTCCTAGCGGGAGAGAGCGATGGGAGTCGGCTGTTTCGCAGCCTAACGAACAAAATTCAAAATATTATTTACAAAAATTGAATGTTCGTTGCTGGTGCTCGTAGATAGGCTCAAAAGACTCAAAATGTGAAGAGACTTCTCATTGGTTAAAACGAGATCTGACCAATGATGTGGTTTTCGATCTGCAAAATGCCATAGCTTTTTAAAAATCCAAATTAAGATCTCACGCCTCAAGGCTTTTACGTGAGTTGAGATGATTGAAATCCCTTTTACAGGCCTTTGTCATCTGTAAGTAGGTCGAAAGCAAGAGAACGCAAAAACCTCTTGTTGAGCGTTAATTGGCATTTGTAGACGGCGGCAATTCGACTGCTCGGGAGTGACTCAAGTGCAACATAAAATGAAAGAATTTGATCGGCGGATTGATATTCCGCAGAAACGTTTGGAGCTTCCTGAACTCCACCATAATGCACGACTCGCAATTAGTTGAGGCAGGAGAACATAAAAGGCTTTTATGTTCTCTTGGCGGTTAGGGTTATTTCTATGAATTTAACTGCCCTTGAAAAGAAAAAAGCATATTTTTTCCCTTCTAGGTATGATTATTTGAGGATTGTAGATGATGACAACAGAACACTTGGTACATATTGTGGGCGCGAACTTAGTGGAAAGGTAGTTTTGGTAAACGGAAACTACGCATTGATAACATTCCACTCTTACCGCTACGCTTTTCAGCGATACCCGGGATTCCAGCTCACGATATTATTTACTGAAAATCAAAATGGTATGTTCAAATAAGAAGGTATTCTTTCATAAAAAGTAAATAAAATAAAATAAAATAAAGAATATAAGTAAGTTGCCATTCAGGTAAGACGTCAAAGTTGATGTTTAGAGGTCAAGGTGAGATAAGCGGCATTTTTAAGAAAACTGATAAACAAACAATACAGCTAAATATTGATAAAATAGGGAAAATTAGAGGTAACTTCAGCCTTTTTTTTGCTGTTAAGCAAACTCTAAGTCTGATTAGGAACACTATACAATCTTTCATTCGGGGTTATGCTGTAGTGCAGCATTTCTTAACGATTTCGCATTTTTTTGTTTGAATTGTGCTCTCAAGATTAAGATCAGGATATCGGGGATTGAACAAGGTGGTACTGAGATTTTACGTCATAGTACTGATATTTGACCGTTTTATACGAATTTCTCCGAGAAAAAGTGAGAAAAATGTTCTTTCCAGTAGACTGCAAAACAATCGGCTTTTTTCTCCAAATCAGTAAAGAAATCGGTAAAGAGTGGCGTAAGAGTCTTAAGCGCGAAGCGCGCGAGCCTCACACGCCCGTCAGGCGTGTGAGGCGAGATAAAAAAAAAAACCTAGCATTAGCATTGCTTCTCCGTGAAATGTGGTATATAAAGTGGAGGATCAAAAATGAGTGGAAGAGGCAGTAGTACGCCAACAAAGCCTATGCCTGCTCCTCGAAGGGGGAGTAAGCCGAAAGAGCCGAGCGCTTCGGATAAATTGTAGAATTTCAAAACACAGTTCGGCAATTTTATGAGTGGATGGATAAGCTCGGAAATGTGTTTGTTGCGCCTACCAGAAAAAAAGGAACGTTACCAAAGTTGGCCAACCTACTGAAAAACGAACTTTTCGTTGTCCTCGAGGAAGACGAATCTTTCTCCACAAGAGTTTGCTCTCCGGCGGAACAAAGGTTAGAAACTGGGCTGCGATGCTTTCTCAAATTAGAGAAAAGCTGAACACGCCAACTGACAATGAACAGTTATTGACATTATTTCGATTGAAAAGAATGGGTAAATCCCCTCATTCCAATCCACTTCTTCTTGATTTGGCTCTGTAAATCGACCTAAATCATTATCCGTGAGAATTTAAACATCCTGCTAAAAACGGTAACGAGCTGGGCCCAGCGTGACAAAACCATGCAGGAAAAAGTCACATTCATGGACACAAAGAAAATGGCTTAGAATTATTCAAATCCAGGAGGCACTTTGGAGAAATTAAACAACCTAAAACCCTTAATCAGCCGCAATGAAGAACTTTACATTTCTAAAGAGGCCAAAAAAGAAAATGCTCTTGCATCAGTGGGCAAATCATGCCGACCAGAGAAATTCAATATGCGTGTTACGACCTCTCAGTATGAAATATATTTAATAAGCGGCCAAAATTCACATTCGCCCAGTCAAAACGTTTTCCTCCAAAGCGTAATCTACTCGACAAAGAAAACAATTATTTTTGCATGAGGTAAAAGTCGTGTCTTTTCTACCGATCCCCCTTTTTTACACAGGCGAGATAACAATGACTGTCGGTCGTTGCACAGAACTTGAAGAACTCTTTGCATGAACAAACATCTGACAAATAAGGCTGTTGGTAGGACACAGAAAACATCCTTTCCCCTGATCAGCATCTCCAAAGCTTCCCTCTGCTCCGATTTTAAAACAAATCCCAGTTCTTGCGCGAGCAAATCCAGGCAATCAACATCCGTCATTTTACAGCGAAAGCTTTAGAAATCTATTCATCACGCGCGGTACGGAATATCGCGAATGACTTGTTGAAAACATGACTTGACAGCTTGTTTTCAGCTTGAATCGAAATTTAGCCAATGGGAATTGCCCGTGGCTGGGAGAAGCGGGTAATTCGAACGAAAATAACGTTTGCAAAACGAACAGTCCATATTTTTAGCGTCTCTCCCCAGTCTCGCTCTCTGTTTTCAGCCTTGTTCCAGACCTTTCGTTTGACTGCTCGCACGTACTTGAATACGCAAAAATACGGACTGTTTTTCAGTCTATCTTTCCAGATGAGGTCGTTTCATGAGTACGTGACTACTTTCAACAATATGACTATTAAAATAATTCTCCAAGAGTAGAATAAAAAATACGTTATATTCTGTATTCTTT